>NW_026463703.1:0-2057 GCF_021730395.1 Mercenaria mercenaria
GGGTTTTTTTGTAGCAAGTCAGCAGTGTACGTATTTAGTTTTTTAAAACATGCTTTGCACGAATGAATTTGCAACCATGCTTTGCACGGAATGTCATGGATCAGGGGATAGAATGGCTATATTCCACAAAAAACCCGGCAAACTGTATGAAATTAAGTGGTGGTTTTTCATGGCTTTAAAATTTTTTAAATATTTTTTTAATTCTTTTGATGTTTTGTTTATTTTTTTGTTTTTTGTTCGGTTTTGTCGGAAACATGGGTGGTTTGTTAAGTTCTTAAAGGGGTGTAAACCCTCAAAAGCTATTCCAAGGGCGGATCAAAGGGCGGACCGAGGGCAACCCCCTAAAACCTGGCAGAGAGTATTTTTTTGTATTTTATCGTAAAAATTTATTTACAAAGGTAAAAAATGATATGTTTCAAATATTAAGGTAAATTGTATGCGAAATATATGTCGTTTGATCACATCTGAGGTTTCTGTAAAAAATTTTCCCAATGGGCTTCCCATTTTCTGCCCACCACCATCCCAATTCCTCACGGGTTTATTTGATCATTTTTCCCCTTACGAGTTTTAAAATTTGTAAGTCCATGAAAAAGTTATTTTTTTATTAACTTTACAAAATTTTGTTTTTTTTCTGCAATTTTTTTTTTGTCTTTTGTCATAAATTATACTTAGGGGCACTGTTTTTTTACCTTTTTAGTGGTTTATGATTCTCATGAAAATTTTCTGCCCAAAACATATTTATTTTTTTATTTTTTTTTTTATTTATTATTTTTTTTTCTTTAGTCTTATCATAAGTTTTGTTTTTTGCGGTTACATTTTACATATTTTTTTTCATGTAAAAAGGGTTTTTTGTGTTTTGGTGCGGGATTACAAAAAAAAAAATTTTTTAAGTAATGTTTAATTTTATCTTTGTTTGCTAGATATTAAATCTTTACTTTTCACAAAATTTTAATGCCTTGGTTTTTTAAAAGGTTCTAAAACCCTTTTTTTGATTCACTTGTTACATATTAAACTGTGCTGTAAGGATTATGAAGTTTTATTTATCATGTTTGAGGACCTATGTTAGACTGGCTAAGTCAAACATGTTATCCTCTTGAGTAAATTCATTATTATTTTATTTTATTATTATTTTTTATTTTTTTATTATATTTTTTTTTATTTATCATTTTCATCACATATATCTCTCATCATTTGTGAGTGTGTAGTAGAGTAGTGTGTAGAGTAGTATAGTTTAGTAGTAGTAGTGATGAAAGTGTAGTTAGTAGTGAAGTAGTGGTAGGTGTAAGGGTAAAGTGTGTAAAAAATTATAGCCCAATTTCAACGGGTTTTGTGAGCGCAGGTTCCGGAAAATGTTTTGGAAAAGTTTTACCCCCTCTGTAAGACCTCTTGATTTCTATACGGATGAAAAAGGTTGATGCTTTACCGTTTTCGGAAAATCGCTTTAATTATACGCTTGTCATGGGTAGATAAAACGTATTGTCTAAATAAAAAAGAGAAAAACTTTTCTTTTTTGAGGGACCTTATGTGGGAATGTTTGGAAAAACATTTTGATTTTTTTAAAAATATAATGACGCAGTAAATAAACGCTGTTTTGTTTATTTGGCTCGGAAGTGTGTCAAAGGGTAAAATCTTTTTAGTGTTTTATTTTAAGGAATTAAAAAGTGTTAGTGCACGTTCTCTCTTTTTCAAAAAAAATCGGTTTTAGATGGAAAAACCCCGTCCTCCAAGTGGTTCCACGTTTAAAAACCGATTGTAGTAAAACGTCTTTATTTTAGTATGACAAGAAAACTTTAGTCTTTAACTTTAATTGAATAGGTTGTAATTTCCAACAGGATTCCCGTGTTAAAGTAAAAAACCGTGAAGTTAAAGAAGGGCATTTGAACGCTAGACCCCGAAGAAAGAAAAAATGCCATTGTTTAAAGAGCCGTGCCTTTGGAAAAACAAAATGTGGGTTTTTCGACAGCAGGATCCGCCACTGCGCTCCGCGCGTTGGGCAGGTCCCTGCGTTCGCTTTTAAACTATTGGATTGAAGAAACTGTTAGCGAAAAAGCTGGATC
>NW_026463704.1:0-5481 GCF_021730395.1 Mercenaria mercenaria
TATCACCCCGAATTTTTAAACTCAGTTTACAATAAGGGCATAAAATATACAAATTTTTTTTAAAGATTTTAAAAACTTTTTTGAGAAAAAAACTGTTAAGTTCAATTTAAAAAAAACCAAAAAAAAATATTCCCTTAAAAAAGTATTTTTCATTGAAATGCAGTTTCAAAAGTTTCTCCAAGTTATTGATTTTTTTTTTAAAATATTTTCATAAAACATTAAAGATTTTCTTGCAAGGTTATACATTTCAATTTGTTAAAAAAACACCATTTGCCATGAAAAAAAAAAATATACCCCTGCAATTTCAGCAATTGATTTTGATATACAAAGGTTCTTGGTAAAAAGTATCATGACCTAGCTTTTCTAAAAACTTTTAAAGGGATTGCCTTAATTGAATCTTCCCTTTAGAAAATCTTTTCATTTTGTCCGTCCCCGTATGCTTTTTTCTATTTGTCCCCCTTCATTTAATTTTTGAAAATATTTTTTAACTTTTAAATTTCAAAAAATACAAGAAAATTTTTTTTACAGGCGCGTTATTTAAAAAAAATTCAGGCCTTTTTAAATTTATTTTTTATTAAAATAAGAAAAGTTTTTCCCAAAAGGCACTGAAATGACAAATGTTTGCCCCTTTGGAAATTATTACGAACAGACATTTGGTATCACGGGGGAAAAAAAATCAAAGGAAGTAAGTACTTACTTGTACAAATCCCCAATTAATCACCATTCGAAAAATTTTTAATATTGAAAAAAGAAAAAAAAAAACGTAACTTGTCCAAAAAATGTTATTTGAAAAAACAACATAATTGGGGTTCTTTGAAAAGTGAATGGACACATACAATTATTTTTTAACTAAGGGCAACTGTTTTTGAAATATAAAGAAAAAGAAACTGGTGTTTTTGATTAGCCCCCACCTTTTGGGTTAAACATATTTCATTGACATAATTCATCGTTACAGTAAATTTTAAATGTACAAACAATTTCGATTTTATAAAAGCCAAAAAGCTTTTATAAAAAAAAAACCTCCTCCACCTATTTACGGTGGCATATAGAGCTGACATGTGGATTATATTTACCTTTTGCAAAAGTAAAAAAAAAGCAAATATAAAAAATATCGCGAAAATCACTGCATTGTCAATGTAAAAAAAACAAATCTCGAAAGTATCAACGTGCGAATCTTGTTTTGGCAATTTGAAATAAAAAAACACACGTCTTTACTACTGTAACTAATCAAGTAAACTCTAGACTTGAAATAACTGAACTATTGTTAATCCAAATCAGTCGTTAGATTTCTTTTACTCTGTCTTAAATACTGTTTTGTCGAAACATGCGCCTATGAAAGAGAAACACGTAAAGCATCAAACAGACTGGTTCACGGAAGAAATAAAAAACAATGATAAATTTACGTGACTCCTGTCATGCCAATGGAGACATTGATCAATACAAGTTATTGAGTAATAAAGTAAATTCCATGATAAAAAAGCCAAGAAAAAATTCTTTAATAAAGCCATTGAAAACAATAAAGACACTTGCTACATTTGGAGAAACTTAAAAGATGTTTCCCTAACTTAAATCAAATTTTCACTATTCCGTCCTAAACCTTGAAACAACCTGATAAAGCGCTGGAAAAGGGGATCTAAACATTATAAATGAGTTAAATAAGCATTCATAAATATTTCAAGTATATAAAAAGAACTTTTTTTTCTAAAGTAATTTCCTCTCGATATGAAAGAGACACTGATTCACACTTAGGAGAACATGCCTTTAAGTATTCCCAGTATAACAACAACTTGAAGAAAAAGATATTATTTCTAAACTAAATACACATAAATCTACAGGTCTCGATGGAATAGGGCCTAAAATTTTGAAACACTGTAGGGATGTTAATTATTCCCCGTGCATTACATCAATTATAATAGCCGTTATATACTCTGAGAATTTCCCTGATAAACTTAAAGGGGTTTCGTGTCTTACCTATTTTTAAATCAGGAAGTAAAAAAAAAATTGCAAAAAAATTATCGCCCAATCTCAATTCTACCCTACCATTTCCCAAAATATAAAAACCCGCCACATAGCCACACATCATCAATTATTTTTTTCAAATACACGACAAACAGTTTGAATTTAGGAAAAATCATTCTTGAAATACAGCATTAATTAGATTAATTGATGCTTGGATTAAAGACATGGATAGTGGAAAAAAAATTTTGGAACAATTTTTTTCTTAAATTTAAGAAGTGCGTTTGATCTTGGGTCGACCATGAAATATTTCTTTACAAATTGGAAATTTTCCATTTTTTTCTGGAAATCAGAAGTCCTTTTCAAGTCTTATCATCAAATAGGAAACAGTTGGCCCCCCAGGTGGATAACTTACAATCAGACCATACTTACCGTCAAATTGGGGGCGTTCCTCAAGGGTCTATTCTAGGACCTTTATTGTTTTGATATATATCAATGACATATCAATGATACATCATGAATCAATATAGACTTATATGCTGATGACTCTACACTGCAAAAAACTCTGGTTATCAGTTTAAATGAAATTCAAAACACATTACAACCCAAAACCTCGACTACGTCAATGAATTTGGTGTATTTCCCCCGAAACAACATGTCTTTACACCCAAAGAAAACTAAATGTAATGATAATCGGTTCTTCGACGAAAGTATAAGAAATGTATGCTCTAAAATTAACGTAAAATGACATAGAGCTAGAAAAATGTTACAGTGCAAAAAATGTTAGTAAATTTTTCTAGAAAAATCCACTAAATTTGGGATGCTCAGCAGACAATGTTTGTAAAAAAGTGAATGCAAAAAATTGCACTTCTGAAAAATCATCTTTATCTTAGCGAAGAAGCCAAAAAATTTAAAATACTATAATGCATATACCTTCCCATTCTCGATTATTGTTTATGATTTTGGGGAAAATATACAAAAATGTTACATAAAATAAAGTGCAAGTAATACAAAAAAGGCGGGCCAAGATTATACTTAACATACCGATAAAATCACCTACATTATAGAACTTTTTTTAATGATCAAATGGCTTCAAATTTAGTAACAGGGTAAAATATCACACAGCCGTGATGGTTTTTAACAAAACTATGCATAACATGGTACTGATCTACATGAAATGAAACATTAAGTTGTCCCCCAAATAATAAAAAATTGCATAATCAACGATCAACAGCTCACAAGATCTTGTTTTGCGTAAAACACCCCCGTACAATTATCTTAAAGATTCATTCTCGTACTTCAACGTTAATAATTTGGAATAAATTACCTGCTGAAATTAAGGAATCAAATACATTACAAACATTCAAAAATAATATCAAACGACATTTGTTCATGTTACAGTCCAGTGCTTAAAATAATTACATTATTACAGTTTTTACATATCATGATGCGAGTTATTTATTAATATTTTGTTTTGCTGTTGTTTGTTTTTTATCTTTAATAGTCTTATAATTATGTGAGTATCTGTCGGATGGGTGAATGGGAAGCTTCTAATCGTATTTAATACATTGATCATTGATATATATATTTCAATATGATTTTGTGAAATCTATCGTAAATGTTTGTATACATGTGTATTGTTGTTGTTGTTAACTGAAGGCCATACTAAAAATAAGTTTACGTTTCATTTTCATGTTATGCACACTTTGTATGTTACCTTCATTAAATAAAGATTTTATTATTATTATTATTATTATTATTATGGAAGAAGATTAGAGCAAGGTGGGTGCTATTTATATATTTTGATATATTGTATGGATAAGATGGCACGGCTACTTTTTCTAAACTGGAAAACATTTTGCTGACTCTGAAATAGTAAAAAGTATAAAGTGATTACAACTGCCCACTAAGGGCTTCCGTGTCAAAGAGGTTAAAGTCGCTGACTGAAGTTCCTGCCCGTTATTTATGTGGGTTCGAGGTTTGATCCTCGCTCTTTGTGTTGCATGCTTTATGTGTGAAAGTCATCCAGCTGGCTCACGGAAGATCGGAGGTTCACCTTGTGTTTTCCTCCACCATCAAAAGCTGGAAAGTTGTCGTATGACATATACTTGTGCTGATGTAACGTTAACTCCTAAAATGTCTACACACTCATAATGGTATATGTAGGTACTTAACATGCACAAGGGTCAAAGTCTAACAAAGCGACAACATACACTTAAGATTACTCAAACATACGTACATCCAAATATGAGCTACCCTGACATTTAGAATTCCACTCCAGATAACAAAACTTTGTATTAAATTGTAGCCGGGACCTATACCTACGTATATGTCCATATCTAGTTTGGGTAGGTATATCTTTTGGTTTAAAGGGCTAAATAAGGTCGGACTTCTTCCAGATATGGCAAAAATATGTAAGTTTGTTTACCAACAAAAATGATCTCACATTATTTAGGTAGTTTCGAAAATTTTCTTTAATAAAAGATTGCCACGACCAAATTGGTCAGTTCGCGATTTCTTTCGTTTTTGCAAAAAAGAAGAAAAATAGCAAAACAAAGCAAAAATGGAAAAAAAAGTAATCAATGGATTACCTCTATGGATTGCAAAACAATTAAATGGCAATAACTCTTCAGTTTCTGAAGCGATCCCGACGAAAGTGATTTACATTTATGCAACGCTTCATGAAGATCTATCAAATGGTTGCTTAGACTTGGTCAAAAATTCCTATTTATCACCAATCAAGGTGGAATTCTCTGCTTTTATTTTGGGTCATAGGAATAATGCTATATGTGAGCAAAGTTCATGTGCTAATTTGTAATTATTTGAGGTTTAGCGAGAGTTGATTATGCTACCTTAAATACATTTTGAATCATTTAAGCTGCCGGACGGATAAAGCTATGAACGCAAATCCACATCATTCCACCTTCGGCGGGGGATAAAAAATGCAGAAACAGCTTTTGCTGGTTCATGAGTTTTTGCAATAACTACATAGAATTCACATGTCACCTTTATAAATGACTGCACAGTGCTAGATAAAGTATGTAAATATGGTAAATTTTGATTCATAGATGAAGTAATTTTGAGCTTACTTTCCAATTATTAATTCCTTTAAGGTAATATGCGCCACCTAACGAAAGTCAACGGACCGTTATGAAATTTTGCCGAATCAATATTGACGAATTTTTTGATTGACTGGTTATTTCTTTCATTTTTTCTGTTTTTCTCCATTTTGCTGCTGTAAATCTTCAAACAGGCCACTCACGGGCCATTTTTTCAAAAAGAGCGCAAAATGACGTACTTGACTGGTTTTTTCGAGTATCGTTTTTATATACAATTAAAAAACGGCAAAAAAATTTTTATTTTTGAAGTTTATAATTAAAATTATCTTTCCAGTGACATATAATTTTGTCATGTTTATTTCAACGTCAAAATAGAGGCAAGCGATTTTTGAACGCAAAATATAAAAACTGCGTTGAGTTTCCCAGAAATTTCGCGTAAAAAACTGTGAGAAAAGTTTTTTTTTAA
>NW_026463705.1:0-68879 GCF_021730395.1 Mercenaria mercenaria
AATAACTCTTTTCAGCCATGAAGGGATTTTAATATTCCTTAGCACAAGCGTTTTCCATAATAAGACAACATACATGTATCTTACGCAACTCTTTATCCCTAACTCAAAGATCAAGATCACTGTCAAAGGTGAAAGGTCAATTGGAAGTTTACCCTTCTGGTCCATAAGCCTGGCATCAATAAATAGATTTAAATATTACTTGACAAATGTTCCCCATAACGAGACAATGTGTCATGTGCAGTACCTAGATCCCTAGTGCAAAGGTCAAGGTCATTCCTGAAGGTCAAAAGTCAAAATTGATCTTTTCCTGTCCACTCTGTAAAATATCTTTTATATAAGCTCATGTGTCTTGTGGACCCAGTCAAAAAATTGTTAGTTTATTTTCTTCAGAATTACTACTCTTTAATATGATGATTTCATTTTTTTCACCTATTTTCCCACTAATTTCGAAATGAAATGTCATCAAAATTGAAATTAAATGCTTTTTTATATTTCTAGATGTTATGAAACATTCAACAACTGTAGATTTTTGTATATGCAAATTTTAATCCAAGTGTTTTGTTATAACATATTGTGTATATAGAACAATATTGATTATACTTCATTGACAGATATTAGATCATTGTTATACTGCAGTAGAGAAAATTAGGTGCCTTCCAGTAGGGGACATTGTATTGCATGGCAATACTTCATTCACTTTTTTTCTGTTTTACTAGATGACCTTGTAATAGCTTCAAGCTTCAAAGTCACAAGATTCATTTTAAAATGCAACATAGTTATTTCAATGGCATCAGTTACAATTATGTGCGAGCTTGGTAATTTTAATGATTACTACCAAATATATGATGTGTTAACTGACAGGAGCAGGTTCGTATATTTATAAAGTGTTACATGTATTAAACACACAACAATACGAGATATTCAATGACAGGGGATTCGTTGTTTTTTCATTATGAAACACTATGCAGTCATAAAAATGTTACTTTTGTTTTATAGAATATTCTACTTCTACTTATTCAAATAAAAACTAGCATGTTAAGCAAAACTACACAGGTAAACTTAAAACGCATGCATCCGTTTTGGCCTGTTGAGGCTTAAACCAGACTAATGAGTGGATCTACCATCTTACATCATGGGTATGTTTTGTAAAAGTAAATTAATAAATAACACTGATACCAATTTCTGAATACGTCCTCATTGTCAATGAGTTTGCTTAAACTTAAAAAAGACAGACCACTCTCATATTGTATTAACGGATTTAAAAATCCCAATCCATCATGAACAAGTTTAGTATGTATCAAGGAACTCAATGACTCTACAACACCAGTGCCCTTCATAGGTTTATTTACACATAAACTGTATCATGACCGGTGCTGTATTTGGAAAAAAGAAAACATCATTTATCATAACTATTACTAAGATGGTGTACAATACCTTACGAAATTCATGAGCGTTTTTCTTTGAAATACCACTATACTTCTTTTCATTTTCACTAATGATGTGTAAACATACCTTAATAATTGTGAGCATACGTTTTTAAGCCTTTGAAGAACTCGTTAAATCTTTCATATTTGAACAAAAATCATCATTCTAATAGTCTAAAGAGGACTTAAACTTGACTGACCGGTACTAAATATTATTAAGGTTGAGTATAATGCTTTAAATACTCATGAGCGTTTTTCTTTGAAATACCATTACGCTTTTAACATTTTCACAAGTGATGTGTAAGCATTCTTATGTGAATGTGATCATACGTTCTTAAGCTTTTGAAGAAATGTTTAAATCTCTCACATTTAATCTAAATATTCTGTCAGAATAGACCTTTATAAAATATTCTATACTGAGGAATATACCACGTCAATTAAACCATTGTCTAATACACATATGCATTATGATCAGTTATCAGTCAGGAACAGCAATTAATGGGTTTACTAATGAATGGGTTTCTATTATTTGACTATTTCATGCTTTAGTTTGGGAAAATTAAAGAAAGATAATGAAAATTCGCAGTAAAACACAATCGTGACAAAACCATAGACAATAACATGCATTCTTCAAATGAAAAAATACACCATAAATTGAATAATAATCCAAGTAATGTGTTTCACATAACTTTTTTCTATGAGGTTGACCAAATACTTAAAATTTCTGATCTGATGTTAGTATTTCTTACCTCTGAGTTAAGTATTTAAGTAAGAGCATTATTACATATTGTTATCAAAATAAAAAAGCTAAATATTTATTCATGACCAAGTCAAAATATCAATCATAAAGATGAGAAAAGATTAACATATCAATCAAAATAGTGACACAAGTTCAATGCAATTTCAATATAACAAATATCTCCAGACATAAATACCAAAACTGAATTTAAATCGACCATAAGCAAAGAAAACATGACGCCATTTTTCCTCTCGATGGCAGATCGATTCAGCATTGATACAAATGGATATGATGTCTATTTAGGATAATAACAGTTATGTGTATGAGAGTATATAAATATGAATTGAAATATGGGCAAGATGCACATAATTGCAATTTGACATTGAATGTACGGAGAGATGATTAGGAGTACATTCGAAATATAAACGATATAAAGACTTATTAGCTCTTTGTTAGATAAATGAAAAATGATATAAATATATTAATTGCCGGTCATTACACATTTCTGTTGACTGCCAGTCGTTTGAACGAACAAAAAACACAACAGCAATAACTCTGTTTTTCATTTTATCATTGCAAATATATCAAAACGTGTTGCTGCTAATAATACCGTCGGAACAAAATATTCCCTTTTTCGTAAAAATAACTCTAGTTAATAGATTGTTTTTCAGCATCATTAAATTCGTTTTTATTTTGTTGGGTGTAACGTCGCACCGACACAATTATAGGTTATATGGCGACTTTTCAGCTTTGATGGTGGAGGAAGACCTCAGGTGCCCCTCCGTGCATTATTTTATCACAATCGGGCACGTGGGTATAACCACCGACTTTCCGTAGGCAAGCTAGATTGCTTCCTCACATGAAGATTTCAATGCTCCGAGTGAGGCTCGAGCCCATATCGATGAGTGTTAAGTGATTTGAAGTCAGCGACCTTAACCAATCGGCCACGTAGGCCCCTTTGATTTCATGAAAGGAGTTGGTACTTAGACAATAAATGCAACAGACAAAATGACTTTAAAATGCAACTTTTGGTCTGGAACTGATTTTGTTATTGGAATACTATAAAGTAAATGATTCTAAATTTAATTGTGACGTAAAATGTCCGTTTGTAGTGTCTTACACATAGAAAAATCCTTTGTAATAGAAAATTATGGAAACATCTGGGTACTAGCAACTAATTAAACTATTTAAACAAATAAATGCTTTAGATATGGAATTCGAGAATAAATGAAACAATGTGACAGATATAACAAAGTGTTTGAAGTGGGCGGATCAAAAGAAGATGTTCACAAGGAATCTGCTCTGATCCAGCGAGTAGTTGTTTAAATGAAAATCGATCCGATATATATTAGACATAATTATTAATATGGGAATATAAATGTATAGCATTTGTTTTACATTTAGTCGACTTGGTCGTATAAATAAAATATCTAAAACTTATTTAGACGAAGTACTTTTGATGTAAAAGTTAATAAATAACATCTAATTAGCTAACTATTAAGTACATATAAACGTTTCCCTCACTTATATTCAAAGCCTTTAAACTGTCTATATATATAAAGGTATTTACATAGTTGCTGTGTAATAGATGCATGTTTGGTCAAACTGCAGGTATATAGGAATATTCCATCCGTGGACAAGTAAGTTGAAATGCTCATAAATAATTATGAAACAGTAATTTAGTACGTATACAGTTCCTCAGTGGTCCATTTCGTTAAAACCCGTACGTTTTAATTCATAACCTAAAGCTAAGACATGCATTTTCAAAAAAGTGCTTATTAACAGGACATAAGACTTGTCGCCACAATCTTAAGACTGTAAAAAGTATAAAAAAGTCTTTGCAAGCATAAAAAGCAACCAAAATTAAATGAAAATATTATGTCAGACTTTACTTTAAGTTGTCTTAACAGAAGCCACCCAAAATGCAAATAAATACTGGTCTCCATGAAAGTTTTACCCAATTTGGTCAATATTTTTCATTCCTAACTCAATTATTAATCGAATACTATGATAATCTTTCTGCTGTTAGTAACAGTGACATTGACCCAAACTACATATAGTATAACCAAAACATTGGTCTCTTTGAAAGCTACCTATTCGCTAGATTTGGTATATCTACTTCATTCCTAACTGAAGACCATATTTCTATGTTAGTAACAACGATCTTGAACTTGACCAAATGCACCCAAAAAGAAACTAAAATACTAAAACATGGCCTTCTTTCAAGCTACCTAAATTCCAAGTTTGGTTGTAATTTCTAATTATTTAGGGCCGTCCATTTGATATTCTTGTATGTGTATGCTGGGGGCTTGGATTATTTTTGAAAAACATTTCCTTACTTTGGTTTTGCTTGAAAAAAATTCTGGCATTAACATATTGAAAAAAAATATCTGATTCCCAAAGTCACTGAAAAAAGATCTGGCTCCATATCACACTAGAATAAACTATTTCCATTACTCTTATAGCCATATTCTTTGCATTGACATTGCTTTTAGAATTAATATTTTATAATTACATAATAAAGTAGGTATATCATGACATAACACTTTTTCTTCATTATTAATTTGTTGGGTTTAACGTCGCACCGACACAATTATAGGTCACATGGCGACTTTCCAGCTTTGATGGTGGAGGAAGATCCCAGGTGCCCCTCCGTGCATTATTTCATCACGATCGGGCACCTGGGTAGAACCACCGACCTTCCGTAAGCCAGCCAGATGGCTTCCTCACATAAAGAATTCAAAGCCCCGAGTAAGGTTCGAACCCATGTCGATGAGGGGCAAGTGATTTGAAATAAACGACCGTAACCACTACATTTCTATAAAGGTTTAAATGTTGAACACTGCCGAAGAAGAGTGAGAGATTGATAGCTGTGTAGTGTAATTCTGACTGCAATATGTTATACTGATAATTTCAGTATATGTACATTAATCCATACTGTATACATAGGCTAAAGATCTTTTGAATAATAACTATATAATTATGTATTTACTTCTAATTTATAAGACCATACTGTTAATTTAGGATAATTTTAACCTAAATGCTCACTAGAATTCAGCATCTAGCTTTTGAAAAATTCAAAGTCATCTACAGTACCACAAAGATCTTGCACCCTAATTAAGATTTCTTTTTTTCCAAGGTTTATTGACATTATATAACTTAAACCTAAATCGACAACCATATTTTTCAGTGTTGAAATCCCCTTAGTATTCAGGATTTGGCATGCACAAGTTTTAACGGGGAGGACCCCTGTATACCCTTATAATATTACAACATCTTTTCAAAATTAGATAATCATTTAATCAAGAACAGCTCGTAAACACATAGACCAAAAATGCAAATATTATAAACGGTATTTATAATTTTTAACCCTTCACGATAAAAAATCATTTAAAATAAGAAAAGTAAAATACTTCAGTTAATGAAAGAATTGACTTTCTCTTACAACTCAGCCTAATGCCCGATTTAATGTTAAAAATATCAAAATATTGCAGAATAGGGTCCCCCCGCGAATAGTCTCTCCCACCCTCCTACATCTTGATATACATACATATATAATAGAGTCAGGGATGTACCCAACGCGCCACTGTTCCTAAAAACTGCAATCATATATTTTTAAAGCCTGGAATACATATGTCATAACATTTTAAAAGAAATTTTCTGCTTGCTACGCTTGCACATCTGGTATCAATAGTATTATATTAAGCTGAAGGCTAAGAGTTAATAGAAAACAGACCCACTGTCTTCTAGTTATACAAGATATTTTGCTTCCATTATTTTAACTGGGGATCATACGCCGCTTTTCATGGAATTACACACTAGTGTAGCATTGAAGGTTCCATGTGCACCGCCGTATGAACACATCTGCGGATGTCTGTAAATTGTTTTTGTACGTTAAGCATGTGTAAATGTCGAGTTCTGCTCAACCCGGGGCTGGAGGGCGTGGACGGTAGCATGCATTTCCACTATCGTCCTTGAACCTGCAACATTTTCGTTTTTGTTGTTGAGCGATCTGTGGCGTTTCCACTTTTTCTGTTTTATTCTTCTCCCATTCTGTACCGATCAGACTGCTTGTACCTTGTATTAGGTCAAGACAGTTATCACCTTTGTTTCACCTAAAAGGCATTATTATTCAAATATATGGGTAAACATTGTAAGACATACATCCACACAGGTCCAGAGGACAAGGTATGCTCATGAAATTCACAGGTATAATTATTATATAAAAGAAATCCAAAATTGGGGAGGGTATATCTCCAAATATACATAAAAATGCACAAGAGCTGTTCTGCAATTCCTTTTTCCTGTGGGAGCATACCCCCATAATTTGCTCGGATCAACATCCCAGTATATTACTGTATTCAAAATAAGGAACTGTAATTTGGGTAAAATTGCTTCTTTTTGAAAAAATAATCAAAGAGACTTGCATTTAGCTATTTCATGTGTGCTTCGCCAAATTACTCAATACAGAATGTCTGTCTTTATCGCGCTTGTTAGTTTTGAATAACATATGTTTAACAAAAATATATTATGTGGGGAAAAAAGAAATTATATTTGGTTTACTCTGAAAAATATATTCTGTCTTTCAAGTTCTGAAAAAAGATATTTTGACTTTCATTGAAGGCAAAAACAAAATTTCTTTGCTCCAAGTAAAATCACACCTCCCCTCACTCTCCCTCGCTCCCCCTCGCCTCCAGAAATTCAAATGGTCACCCCCTTGGTGAAGTTGTTAATCAGAAACATTTCTGTATTTTTAGAAATAGCAACCTTGATCACAGTGAACAGTAGCATACAGAGTCTCAGTCTGCAAGAAAGATACTATTAAACTAACCTGCGTCTTTTGCAGAGATATAACCAATATAGTGAACATTACTTACGGTCCATAACTCTTTTTTTTTTGTTTTTGTTTTTGTTTTGGGTTTAACGCCGTTTATCAACAGTATTTCAGTCATGTAACGGCGGGCAGTTAACCTAACCAGTGTTCCTGGATTCTGTACCAGTACAAACCTGTTCTCCGCAAGTAACTGCCAACTTCCCCACATGAATCAGAGGTGGAGGACGAATGATTTCAGACACAATGTCTTTTATCAAATCGTCACGGAGAACTTACGCCCCGCCTGAGATCGAACTCACGATCCCGCGATCCGTAGACCGACGCTCTACCTATTGAGCTAAGCGGGCGGGTTACCCATAACTATTGTGTTTCTCAAGCAACTTCATGTAGTCTTGCAGGGCCATAGTTTCCAATTACAGCTTATCGTATTGCCATGTTTTATTGAACTCCTGAAAACACCGTCTTTGATATTGCTCAGGAAAAACAGAAAGTTGAATAAAATACTATTTATGTAAATTTAAATAACTGAGGTACCTTTTTATCTTTTAAATATATGTTTCATTCTGAAGATCATTGTGACCTTGACCTTCGATCTACTGACTTCTGAGTTCAAAAACAAAATGAGTCGTTTAGTGACCACAGCGACTCAAGGTCAAAGCGTTCATTAGTAACTAAGCAGAAACCGTTTTCAGTCTCAAGGGCGTGGGTAAAATACCAAATATTTAGCCAAATCTTTTGGAAAAAAGACTAGGCACACTTTTACTTATAAAATGCCGAAACGCAAAACATTTTATAAGAAAACACTAGCCTAAGCAATAAATTCTGCAGCGAAAGAATCACGCTGAACGGTCTTCAGTTTCTCGAGATTATTGTAATATTTTTTATGTAACACATCCAATTATACCTACAGATTTCACCTTAGCGGAAAAAAGCCTCATCAGAAGTAACAAAGCTCAAAAGACTTGCCTTTCGATTGTTGTTTTGTGTAGTGTTGAACTGAAGATCCTTGCATTTTTCAGGTACTTTGCACCCTAAGTTAAACAAAACCGCGGTTGAAACTATTTAGATAAACACAGTGCATGGTAAATATATGTCTATTGTCGGTAGACTGATTTTTGAGAATATACCAGCAATGAATTTAATAAGCTGAAAGTTTAACTTAGAATGTGTCCTGTGTTCCCCCAATTGTTGCAGTGTTACCCAGTTATAAATGACATTTAGGAAATTACTTAATGGAATGATATATCTAAGTTTCCAATGTCTATATGAATGGTCGATCTTCGAAAGACTAACCTATTTTCGTGCGCACAACGTAAAACTTTTCGAATCAAAATATATTAATGAAGACGACAGTGGGTGACCAAAGTTCAAAATTCTCGTACAAACTTCGAAGAAATTTAACTTGAAAGTGTTTCATTGTAAATGAACACCTATCGTGCAAGTTAAATGCTATGAAGATGGGCTTATCATTAGTTTTGAATAATATATAAGATCATTGAATGGTGAACTGAAAATTTAAACATTTATGAACATGAGCATTTTGTTTACTTTACATACAATTTAGAAAACTACTTTACATTGAAAAACATCGACAACAAAAATGGTATCTTTTTTCCATACTGTCGAAAATTTCCCCTACATTTGAAACAAAAATAACGAATAACTATAATAGCAACATAAACAAAGTTCTTACAGCAAACAGTAAAAATGGTATTATATTGGATTAAAGATTTAAATATTTCCCTATTTGTATGTCTGACAGTGCCAAGAATTTTCCTTAACTTTATAGAAATATTTTGATGAAATGACCTGACAGCCAGCCAACTGCAGTTGTTTGAATAGCAACGTCTTGCCAACATACTGTATGTAAACAAATGTGACCATTGAGCGATGTGAACTCTGAACTATTCTGCATGGTGGAAATAGGTTTTGGTTTCCCTTTGGATGTTATAACATTTATTATTTGTAGATTATACAGACAAAGAAGGGCAATATAATATGGAAATATGATTTATTCAAACACGTTCCAAATGGGCATAGTCCCATGACAGTTACAATATACACAATGTAATACATAGTCTATTCGTTTCGATATATGTTAAAAATTTACACTAAAATATATTTTCTGCACGCAACAACTCCTCTTACAGTTATAGTCGTACACAGGTTTAATGTTGGTGACTGAAGATACATTGTCTGTGACCTGCAAAGGTACACCGAAAATAGTGTAAAAGTAAAATAAATGACTCAAACACAAAATCATAAAAACCATCGCAAAAAGGTATATTTCAATGTGCTTCTTCAAGATATATCGACAATAAAAACAAATAAACGACTGTGGGCTAGTAGAACAATCCAATCATATGGGCTCAAACCAGTTCCTGTTCTATACCTGCAAAGGCACCAGAAATAATGTAGCAGTCAAATGAATAACTCAAACACAAAATCGCGTGAACCACCGCAAAAAAGGATAGTTTAGTGTGCGCATGCATGTAGGTGTCGTCAGCCTACCTTTGTATGTAAATGAATGCAATATAGTTTTCGTCTGTCTAGCTAGTAAAGTTAGTAGAGTTAGCAACTGGGTAGTGATGGATGGTTGTTGTGACACATGTGTTGACTGTATTGATGTAGTCTTGCATGGTACATGGCACGTGTATATGCGAATATATATATATATATGCATACGACAAACAAGACAAGCACATACAAAATAGAAGTAAACTATGGAGGACAATACAGGATAATACAATACCGAAAGTGCATAAATAATGAAGTAAAGGAAACGACGTTGCGACAGATGGCATAAGTAAAAGTTCGCATACAAGGATCACTCTACATTTATATATACACAAAAGGAACCATGAAAATGTAATGTGCATTGCAATAACAGCAGCTATATATTAAAGAGTAGCTGGAACGCATTCTGTCAGGAAGAAAATTGTCTATTTTTACATAGCATTCCAATTTGTTGTTATTTAATCGTGATATGTAAAGGCAATTCACAAGTTAGAATATTGCTTGAGAATCACGTGTTAATACGTTGCTATTTTCTATTTCCGCTACGGCAAATCAGGACAGCCAACTATTTTTTTCAAATTTATGGAATACAATGCATAAACTGAGTCATAACCTCTTTAATAGAACATAATTTGTTATTGAAGTCTCAAATATAGGAAGTTTAAGTAATAAAATTATTTTCGACGACGACGGTAATATTTGTAAATTGCAAATAAATTAAAGGCCACAAGAGCTGAACCGCCGACTATAAGGCCCAGCTGCCATGTCCATTTCGTCTTGACACCGGACGATTCATCAACTGACACAGCCTCTTCATAAAATTTCACATCAAAGTCACTAGGGGTGAGGGTAGACTTTGTGCTGTGGTCCTGCGCTCGTATGTAAAGGACTGTCGTGTATTTGGTTCCGTCTAATTCAGTGGTTATTATACTCGCAGTTGAATCTGAAATAAGTTTACATGTGAATCTATGTTTCATTAAAACGAATATGCCAGTAGATATTTAGATTAAAAAGTGTACATATTCAACATGCGCACCTGCCAAACGGGTAACATTTAAACGGATTTTTCGTCGATCCGATCACTGATAAGCCGTTCGTAAAATACCTCCGTAAATCATCGGCGAAACATCCATGTCATATCGTACATAAAAGTTAACAAGAAATGTCTTTGATTTCCAGTGCTGCAAGAGCGCTTATGCACAGTTTTACTGTAAATTTATGCATTTAGATTTTCAGTATTGATAAATTGCTTATATTCTACGTGGAAATCGCAAGGAAATGTCAAATTTCGCTGATTTAAATATTTTCTGGTCCTTTGGAATCATGGAGTCTATTCAACATGTGTGTAATAGAGTTCCGCTTAAGCCGGTGCTAGGGGGCGTGCGAGATGTTGCACATTTCATCACCTCTCATGAACAGACTCAATCAAACCGAGTCTGCTATTATTCTTCTTGGTTGCATTCTTTGCTTCCAAAGGATCTTTTTTACAGATTTTATTAAAGTATCATAATAACGTCTGCTAAGCTCTCTAACAGTATACAACTGATTGCTCGGCCCAAAGCTGTTGTTCTAATAATTTCTTATAAAATTTGTTACAATGACTACGTTTTCAGTTTTAAATTTTTTCCAAGGTTCTTTTATGATTCACAAATACAATTGCTATGCACTTAGTCTAACTGCTTCGCATTAGTCTAACTGTTCTATTACTTTATTATTCAATTCATTCACGCCACTGGAATACCTTCAGTAAAATTTCTATTTAAAATTACATTTGACATTCACCGACCGACGATTTTCAATGTTATATAATTACTTTGCCATAATACAGTTTGTATCTAGAGCGTTTCCCTTCATACATACATTGAAGTATTAAAAATGTTCAAAATGTAATCAATAAGTAAATTGTTTCCGTTTTGCATAAGACCTTGCTTGAGGTAGATATGATAAACATTACAGCGACTAAATAATTGATATCTGAATGATTTTGTGAAGACCGTTGAATATGTAATTTGAAAATTTTCAAATCTGAATATGTATGCGTAAAATTACATTTCAATGACACAAAAGAGACAAACTACATTTTGGTTAAATAATATTCAATAATGTAGGGAATTATAAAGTTTTTATTGTATTGGTAGGAGCTACTTCTTTCGACTCTTTTAAAAGCAACAGAAAGTGAAGGAAAACTGATTAGAAAGATATGAAATTCAGGCGTCAGTTTATAGAAAAATATTGACGTTTCCGGTGTAACTTAACGGTGAATAGAACGAGTATGTAATATATTGACGTACATAGTTTTGTTACGATGACTTTTGTGCTAACAACGTTATAGAGCCATACCAAAGTTTTGACATCTAAATGTCACTTGTACTTTTGACTTAAGGGACACGAGCCAAATATGCGTAAGAAATTATGTACATGTATTTCTGTTCAATTTCACTGTATCAGTAGTATTCAATTATTTGTGGCCTATATAGAAATTATATTAAATAAAAAAATCTGTAAAAAGATCCTTTGGAAGCATAGAATGCAACCAAGAAGAATAATAGCAGACTCGGTTTGATTGAGTCTTTTCATGAGAGTACTAAAATGTGCAACACCACTCCTTGCACCGACTTAAGCAGACCCCTATTACACATAAGTTGAATAGACTCCATGATCCCAAAGGACAAGAAAATATTACAACACTGAATCCAAGTATGGGAGACTTTTTACAGCCTTACAATTACAAGACCAAAGATAAATTTTTCATTGAGGATTTTATGTTTTCTTTAGTATGACAAGTAAACTTGGACTTTATTTTATTTTTGTTGAAGTTATCAAATATCTAGTTCCAGTATGTATTATTTTGAACCAATTTTTACATACGTATCTTTATTATTTGTAAAATACGAATTCTTGACAACTTACTTTGATCGAGCAAAATCTTGAACTCGGCGGCCTGTTCTTGTGAATACATTAGCCAAAAGACTACGTCTTTGCCTAAGACATCAACGTAAGATATAATCTTGCTAGTATCGTCCATACAGTTCTCAAATTTTGTCGCTGATACAATTTTCTGAAGCTGCTCTGGGGTGATAGATAGCATACTGTCCTCTCCACTAACAACAACAAAAGGCATGGTGTTGTCTTTCATCTTCTTTAATATTTTAGACTCCATACACAATAACTTCCGCTGAGATAAAGAACGTCTGTTGCACGATATGGATATTTATTTTGGTTATTGTCAAAGAGTTCCGCGGGGTCAATGATGCGACTGAAGTCTTCCCTTGCTAATTCAAAGAATTTTCCTTTACATTCGTTTTTCTGTACTTTCATGTCATCAAAGAGAGATTCTATTGCCGTTTGCCAAGAAGAAAGAGTCTGATTATAAAGACTTTTCTCTGAGAGTCTTTCATTTAATAGAGCCAGTGCAACTACATCCGAAACCAGAGTCATATAGTAATTTTGAAACTCCTCCAGACTAGTCATCCCGCATTTCAATTCGTTGGCAATGAGTGAGAGCAATGTATTTGTTATTCCTGATACGTCGACGCTGAACGTTAATAGGGTTTTAACTTTATACATTTCAGTTTTATGCCTCGCAAAATCGTCGCGAAATCGTCTCTGCAACTCTTCTCTTGTGCCTTTACTTTTAGCTTTGATAATGTCCTCCATCTCTGCAAGATGTTGTTTGACAGTAAGAGCAACGTTGCGTAGTTCGGAGATATACGCCTGCAGCTCAATTTTAAAAACAATGGTTTCTGTTGACATTTCTATTCTCTCAGATATTCTGTTGATTATCGTGTCATAATCTACAGGTGCCGGTTTACTCTGTGTCTCATTACCTCCTAAGATAGAGTCAAAAAAGGAGTGAACATCTAATCCAAACGATATTACATCCGTTGCTTTTCCTAGAACCGACAGCACTGGTAAAGCAGCATCAGCCGTTTTGCTTGTTAGAATACTGAAAACAATTACTATATAAAATAAATGTAACGTTTTCATGATTTCAGTATTTGTTCTTCTTTTTAAGATTGTTTTTGATATAAAGGAATTATCGTTGTTTTAATGTGATATCCACACAATGAATGACGAGAATCACCGGTGTAGTCGTATAAATATATTCTGTATGCTCCACTGCAAAACTAAAGAGAACGTGTATTTGCGTAGTTGCTAATCAAACAAAGGCGTTGTACGTTTACTACATTAAGACCCTAGAACTAGGAAGTTAGCTAATGCAATTCACCTGCCGTTGAAATGTCTTTTTTAGCTAAAAATATAGCCCGTTTATTCAAAAAGACACACTCACACACGCTCGCACGCACGCATACACACAACACTTATGAATTAATCAATGAAGAGCAAAAACATTCAAATATTCATCGGTACATATTTCAATATATACAAGTATAAAATACAGTTTTGAGCGTGTAAAGTATGATGTTTATTAGGAGATAAAAGTCTAAATGCGACATAAATGCGACATAAATATAGCAGATAAGACTGAAACAGATTATTAAAGAAAAAAGGCAAATTAAATGGTCCGGAAGAATGTAAAATATCCCCCCTCTAGCTCTTCGGGAAAATGACAGCATCGCCAGCAAAAAGTGATTCTATAAAATCATGGTTTTTGATAAGGTTACATCTTTTATATGGGGCTCATGTTTTACCCTAAAAAGAGAACTTGTATTGCTATATTATAGAGAGATAGGGAGAAAGAAGACAGTCTTATCTTACGCAATGACTTAAATAAAAATATTCAGAAAGATGTCCATCCTTTGCAACACAAACTTATATATTACTGCGAAAAAAAGTGTCAATATATGGGAGATTCCAGTCCCGTATATTTCGAAAATACGGGAGTATACGGGATGTATATTACAAATTTACGGACCTAGTGTACGATCCCGTATTCAGAGCATCGGGTATACGTAAAGTCCGTATATTTGTCATGCATATATGGGATCCCGTGTACAGAAATGGTGTTTATTCATGTCCAGCTTTTACACAAATTTTTTTATGTGTTCGAAGGGTTTAAAAACTTTTTTCCGTATACTTACCGTATTTTAGAATATACGGAGCAATTGTATATTCGGAATATACGTAGTATACGGATTCCGTATTTTTGACATATAGCAGGCTGCATCTGCATATAATATACGGGGTATAAACGGACCTGTATTTTCTAATATATGGGCTTCCAATTTTTTCTGTATACGCATGATATACTTAGTATACGGATCCTATACTATTGTCATATACGGGAAAACCACGAAACTGTATTTTTCATATACGGGATACGGACTTGTCCTGTATATGAATGGTATACGTAATATTCGGATCCCGTACTTGTGTCGCATACGGACTGTATTTGCATCTGCTATTGGGGATATACGGAACTGTATTTTTTATATACACATTAGCTGAGCTGGATGATTGATATAACCATCTTCAGACATTGGTAAGTATTGTTCCTGCACAGATTATGTCAATGAGTAAATTTTCTTATTTCCTGTCATCTACTCACATTACCTGAAGAAGAAAAAATCTAGATGTGTGTCTAGAGGACATGGTTCCCACTCTTCCTATCATAGTAGGTCAAAACTAAATATATGGTAATATTACCGCGGGTAGGGGTGCGGTGATACAAAACAATCAAGAAACACATGATAATAGAAACTGAAGGAGGAAAAATATTTTTGGTAGGTGCGGAAGGGGGTGTAGGAAGAGGAAAGTGGTGTTAAACCTGTTAATCAGGTGCATAACTTCAAATGTATGTCTTGCAGAGCGATCTATCAAACAAAACTTGAGCAACATTCGTTGACAGTTCATGAATCAGCTGAAATAATTTGGATATACACAAACAATTATACCCTTAATACATATAAGGTCATAACTACGGTCTTATGTGAGATCCAAAGCAACACTCTCGTGCTCAACTTCACAGGCTGAATAATATTTCTGTATGGTTTCATAAATCTAGGTCAAATACACGTGATTTAACTTATTTCGATGTTTCCGCGCAAGATAAATACACAAAAGGCAAAACAATAAAAAAAAAACAGACTCAACAGATACTAGCAGAATGACAAATACAGCAAATGAGAGAGGCAAAACATGCAAAAATTAATTAAAGGAAATAAAAGACATCTTTAAAAATGTACTAACAAAAGATGACCACTCCCTAAAGCAAAGAACAGCTGAAACGATCAAAGAAATGAAATATGATATTTTAAATTCGATGGTACATCTAGAAGCTTTAATTCATATAAATCAGTAAAAATGAGAAATTAAAAAGAGATAGATGTACTCAAGGAAAGAAAAATATGGAAAACAAACAGACGAAAATATGAAATTCTATTGAACGAAACAAGACAAAATCGATGGAACATTTAAATGACCTAGATCAGTACCAAAGAATAAGTAATACGTATAACAGGACTTACAGACAGCCCAACTGAAACGGCAGCACAAAAAGCAAATCAAGTGTGCTTACAATTAAACCAATACAAAAAATACCTGACATAGATGACATCGACATTGGGCACATACTTCGAAAATACAAGGCTGTAAAGTACAGGTCAGTGACAGTTCGATTTATTTCAAGAAATGTAAGAAACAAAAACATACAAAACCGCAAAACACTTGATGGATCTGATATCTTTGTGAACGAGGACGTTACGACTTTAAATCAGTGTTTGGCTGAAACGCAAAGAAGATATATTGTACGAATACACGTATGATGGTACAATCTTTGACAAATGGAAAACTGACAACAAAATAACTCAGATTTACTTTGAGAATTTCGGGTACTGGCTAAAAGGAGAACCTAAAACACAAAGACAAAAGTCATGACTGTGATCACGACTCGAGCTGTTTAAGCTTTTCATATCGGGACACGCTATTTTGTCTCGGTAGTTACCATATACAACGCGATTATGGGTCGCTTAGTGTTCGATAAACAGGTAAACCTACACGTAAACGATTACCTGGTATTGCAAATTCAAATGAACTTAAATTGTAACTGACGTTTTCACTTCATTGCATATGTAATCATATTTTTTTCAAACATATTTGGATGAAGAACACTCTTCTTTATGGATTGAGTACATGTGGGTCGATAATTGCTAGCAGTATACACATGTTCGAAAACAATGTGTGAAATTAGCTATGCTTTATAGTTTAAAAAACTGGACATTGTTAGTGTTTATAAATGTTACGGTTTTTGAACTTCCAAAAGAGGTACATATCAGTAAGTTATAAATTTCAGTTACAAAGTACAGTCTATATTTTTTCTTCATATTTTAAAATTAGAAAATAAGGTCCTGAAATTGTAAAGTGAAAACATTACGATTATTATTGTTTTGTATGTATTCTGAATAGTCAAGTTATACTTTGTAAGGTCAATATGGGATGGTTCCCCAACCTATATTGACCGTTTGACGGGGAGAATAAATGGGGGCCCGAAACTAAAAAACAAAAACAACAACCTATTTTGATGATATTTTAGAGTCGACAGGGCAATTGATAAATGGAATAAGATTGAAACTAGGTTCTTCAGAAAGTGATGCAGATACATGTAACTACGTAAATAAAATTTGTCCAAAGTCGTACATGATATTTCTTTTCACACTTTTGGAGAAACGTTTTCTTCACAGCCTTAATAATATCAACACGATAGATTGTGACTATTATTTTTAAGATTTTATATTAGTTTTGATATATTATAAAAGACCAAACCAGTCGTTCCCTAAACGTCCCATAAATATATCATTTTATAATAATTCGCAGAACAGTTTGAAAAAAAACAACATATAATATAAATATACACTAAAAAGTGATGGTTTGATTGATCGCGGCCAGCGGCCAGGCCGCGATCATATTGAATAGGTAAAGTATATGCGCGCTGGGGAAAATATTTCATGATGGACCTGTGAATTCTTTACTTATGGGTGAAACAGGTCTCATAAGCGTAAATACGACTAGTTTCTACTGAATATAAAACATACCGTACGATTTGTTGTGAATTAACTGTTGTTGTACTTTTAGTAGTTCAACCGCCACCCTTTTTAAGAGCAACATTTAAAAACACGTTTTTTTTCATCCTCAAGTAATAAGTAAGTAGACTCGCCCAGGTTAATCAATAACCCACAATTGACCGACCCCTCTGGTACAGTATCTAGACGCATAATCTAACTCTATACATAGAGCGCCTACTTCACCCGATTTACATTCGGAACATTTTCACGCGTTTCGGGCTTTGTCATATGTTTAACATGGGATTTTTGAACCGTCCAAAGATGTTGGAAATGTTTGTCTCATTGTTTATTTTTTTTTTTAAGGTATAGGTCCATGTTTCGGAGAAAAAAGTTCGAACGTCATCAAATCATAAAAAAAAGCATTGTTTTACATGAAAATTTAACAGCATATAAAACATTTATATTATTCTACAAAACCATTGTCAATTTACTGATATATGTATTGAATTTCGGAAAGGGACTGCATGAAGGGGCCACACTTCTGGACAGTTCAGCGGCTTAAAAAACTCACCATTTTTTAAAAGCTGTTACATGTCTTCGTTTTGATGCATTTGCAACATCGTGCGAGTGTTTAAACTTTACATAACTAGGTAAAACATCGTTTTTGACAATTGTTTACATTTATTTCTTTATAAATGACATTCTTATTTAAAGGGGGACAACTCATTAAGAATATTTTAAGTATCCAACTCTGTGGGACTGAACAGTAAAACATGTATTGGACAGATAAGTTGTGTGTCGAGATGCTGTTCATTTACTAAAAAAATCTGTTGTTTTGTGATATACTGCTAAACCTTAATAAAAATGTTACTGCTTTCATTGTCTATCACTTTTTTTCCACCCTTGCCTGAAAAACAGTAATGAGTTTGTACACTGTTCAGACAATTGTGCTCTGTTGAAATTTAACCAAACACAAGTTTACCTGCATAAACAGAATGGCTTAAGCATGATATGTCACCATGCGCATCCAGAGGGGGGAGGGGCGGGGGCCGGACCCCCTCTGGAAAATCTTTAAAAAAAGAAAGAAGACAAGAAGGAAAGAAAATGTTTTCGAAAAAGGCAACATTAGGACTGCATGTAAAGTATATGCGGTTGCTGCTACATACGACCCCGACATAATTTGTATTATTTATCTAAAAGAAACTAAGAATTTTACCTTCAAGAAAGTTTGATTAGGTTAGTCGATAAAACTGTCCCAGAATGCAAAAAATGAAGTGCTAAAATTTCAAAATTTCCAGGGTGGGGGGGGGGGGGGCAGGGGAGCGGACCCCCTCTGAGAAAATTGGTTGTGTCCGTGCATGGTCACTATACCTGTCCAGTACTGGACATTATGGTAAACGCTTCTTTCCTGCACAAATGACAATTTCGCAACTTCTGTCCGGTTTGTACAAATTTCTGGCCGCGATAAACCATTTGACTTGTTAATTTTGATATTTATTTTTAAAACTAAACATGGTCACAAAAGTTTTTAAGTTTCATCTTAAGTTATGTGTTTTGATATAACTGACGTGATCTGAGTTTTTTGTCTGCTTTTATATTCGTCCATTAATATTAGCTTGTTCGCAGGATAGAGCTTTCAGTTTTCGAACAATGTACAGATGTTATGGACTCATCGCGAAAACCGGATACAATTCCCGATAGGCAGCTGGTTTTTGGAAGTTTTTCTCATACTCAGTTCTTTTGATATTAAATAAGCTTTTTCAAATAAAATGAGCAACACTCTTAACATTAAAATTAATCAATAGGCGACAGTATGATACACGACCAAAAGACACATTTTATGGCACATATTCTGCTATATGTTATCGTTACTTGCCCTGATATTTTAAATTTATAGGCATTTACCATATATAAATAATGCATTTGCCTTTTGTCTGTTGTCTATACCCTAGTCAGTAAAACACTAACGCTAATTTGCGAGGTTGGAGTATATATGCAAATGCTGAACCAGCATCTATATGCAGTGCAATTCAGGTTTGTACATAAAGCAGCATTGTAACCATGTCTGAAATGTAAAAGATGTTGAAGATCAAATATTTTAGTGAAAGATGGTCATTGGATATCTTTAAAAACATCGACAACAACAATGGTATCTTTTTCAATACTGTCGAAAATTTTCCTTACTTTCAAAATAAAAAGAAAGCATAACCAAAGCAAAATGAACGAAGTACTTTACAAAAACTTATAACCCCATAGTTTGCCTGTAACCCGCAGTTTCTATGATATCTTCGCTATACTTCCCTTGGGTCTACTCTACGAATGAATATGTCATATATATGTATAACGCCAAACCGAATGGTATTATATTGGAATTAAAGATTCAAAATTTTCTCTGTGTGTATGTCTGACACCAACAAGTATTTTCTTTAACTTCACTTAAATATTTTGATGAAATGACCTAACATGTGTGTGCTTGAGAGTTAAGTCCTTCTAAAGTTACGACAAAATTGCCAGCTAACTGCAGTTGTTCGAATAACAACGTCTTGCCAGCGTAATGTATGTAAACAAATGTGACCCACTGAGCGATGGGCCTGTATGAGGGATTTTTTTTGGGTTACCATTTGGATGTTGTAACATTCTTTTTTTGTAGACGACAGACAAAGAAGGGCAATATGATATGAATATATGATTTATTTAAACGCATTCCAAATGTGTATAGTCACATGCCAACTACAGTATGTAAAATATAATATATAGTAGATTCATTTCGCACTAAAATATACTTTTTGCACGCCAAAAAAAAACCAACTGATATGTTTTCGCTCGTACGTGGGTTCAGTGGTGTTTGAGGATATAATGGTTGTGGACTTATAGAACCTGTAAAGGCACCACATACCATGTAGAAGTCAAATAAATGACTCGAACACAAAATGGCGTGAAACCACCGGAAAAAGTGTATATGCGTGTATAAGACGTATGGCTATATAAATGAATACAATATTTATTATCATCGAACTATTTGATGAGTTAGCAACTGGTAAGTGATGGATGGATAGATGTTTTGTATACGAGTTTCAAAAAACAGTGTTGAGTGCATGGATGTAGTATTTAATGGTGCGTAGCACGAGTAAATGGGATTATGTATCTTTATTTGACAAACAAGACAAAGAAATATAAAACAGAAGTAAACTATGGAGGACAATTCAGGACACAACAATACCGGAAGTACCTAAAATAACAAAGTAAGGTAACCGGCCGTGCGACAGATGGCATAAGTAAAAGGTCTGTACACACAATGATATCTTTATATTATATACAATCCAGGCTTAATTTAATATTAAATTATTATATGTTAAAAAGCTAACATGACATACTCACAAGTCAACAAGTGTTGGTACATTGAATGCATCTTGTAAAAATAGAAAATATATTCCTTCGTCACATCACAGCATACACAAAAGTTAAGAAGTTGTGTTACCGCGAGAAAACAGGGGATTCGCCCTCGTGATAATATTAAATCGTCTCCTTTATCGGTGACGATACATTTCTTTATCACATTGAAACAAATAAAAAGTTTCTATTACTTACATAATGCTACTCGTGAAAATATTGTATCTTCTTACTACTGAAACAAACACAAATCCTTCAGTATGTGATAAAATGACAATTACTGAATACAAAATAAAAAGGGACCATTAAAAAGTAATGTGCATTCCGATTACATCGGCTTCTACGTTTAAAAGGGTTATTATAATGGTAGCTCGATCTGGGATGCTGTATTCAGTACGTAAGCGCCGTGTTATCCGACTAGCAAAATCCACGAGAGCAGAATACAAAGTTCCAGATCTAACTACTGTTATAATGACCCTTATATTATATACCTCTACATTTATTGTTTTGTTATTGAATCTTCAATGTTTATCGATATTGAAATGGAACTAAGTGAAGGTTTTGTGTACGCTATTTATAGAACTGTGCCAGGGTCATGCATATTAATGAAAGTAGTCCGGCAGCATACAATACAAAAGGTACAATGCTAAATTTAAAAAGGTGTAATAATAATTTTTGTCTGCCTGTCCATATTCAATTGTGAAATACAAGTTGATTTATTTGACAGAAATTATATAGGTATATAGAAAAATTCTTTATCACACTGAAACAAAAAGAAATTCTATATCTTACATCACGCCACTCGTGAAAGTATTGTATTTTCAAACCACTCGGTATAATATATATCTCATATAATTCTTTATATGCATGCAATTATAATGATAACACACTGTCAGTTATACATCAAAAGCATATTAGATATGTGATAAAATGACGAATATAAAATAAAAAAGGGACCATTGAAAAGTAATGTGCATTCCAATTACGATGAAAGGAGCCAGCATGATATGAACAAGCAAACCACCAGAGAAATTTGCACCAAAGTCAGGCATCCAAAACGTTGCTATTTTCTATAACCGCCACGATAGGAGCTAAACATCTGGACAGCCCGCTGTTTTCTCCAAATTTCAGAGCTGGGTCATAACCTCTTTAATAAAACATTTCATAAATTGTTATTAAAGTCTCAAATATGACAATTTTAAGCCATACAGTTAATATCGACGACGACAACAGCATTTGCAAAGAATTACAATTAAAATTATGACCACAAGAACTGAACCTCCGATTATAACGCCCAGCTGCCATGTCTTTAGACCAGACGATTCATCAACTGACACAGCCTCTTCGTGAAATTTTACATCAAAATCACTAGTAGTGAGGGTTGAATTGGTACCGGGTTCCTGCGCACGTAGGTAAACAATTGTCGTGTATTTGGTGCCCTCTGATTCAGTGGTTATTGTCCTCGCAGTTGAATCTGAAATAATGAGTCCATGTGTTTTAACAAAAAAACATGTAATTGGATATTTACATTAAAACGTGTACAAATATAGGTACGGACATCATGCGCACCTGTCATATGGGTAATATTTACACGGATCTTTCGCTGATTCCTGTTCTAATAAGTCGTATTTGAAATATCTTAGTACCTCTTCGACGAAACCAAAATTCTCCCATCGGACAACAAGAAAATTCTTCGATTTTCAGAGGGCTAAAACTTATGCACAGTTTCGAATCAGCTTTTACGCAGTTATTTTTCAGCACAGATAGTTCAAATTTGACTTTGAAATCGCAAAGACATGTCACATTTCTCCGCGTTGAAGTATTATACAAACATCAGATTAGCTTTCGCAGAGAGGAAATCATTTTCTAACATTTCGTAACTGATTGCTTGGCACAAAGCTGTTGTTGCGATAATTTCATATAAAACTTGTTAGAATGATTACGTTTACACTTTTTACAGATTTAATATTTTTTCAAGTGTTATTTACACGTTTTATAATACAATTTTATAATGATAATTTGATTGTTTATTTCATGTGCCATTAGTGATTGTTTATTACCTTGAAGCTATGAAATGAAACTGTTTGATGTATTGATTCGGCACATGTACAAATTAGTAGATAATTGGAATGGCAGCGAGTGGTAATTTTGCCCGATTTTCGGATGGGTAAGCGATTAAACTAATTATTTACGTTATCATTGCAAATACAGTGTACATTTAATTCAATGTACACTGTAATTATAATGGTAACAATTGAATTACATGTATTAAACTACATTGTGTACCTTAATTAGTTATTTATTATACGCTTTGTCATTTGCTAACTGATAAATGTTCTTTAACAGTCTAATATAAAAAAAAACCCAACTGCTCAACATTCTCCAGAGCATTGCCCATTGATATTTTATTCAGTAACGCCTTATCTGAGCATTATTTTGTAGGGTCTCAATAATAAGACCGATTCAATAATCAGACCACGTTTTACCAGTCCCCCGAGTGGTCTTAATAGCGGAACTTTACTCTACAACAATTTTTGCACAAATGGCTTCACAATAGATTACCTTCTTATTACTTTGATTTAACGCTTTGTGAATACTGTTGCAACCATCTTATGTAGCATTGATCGAACCAAGGCTTAAACCCAACCCGTTACATATGAAATATTCTTCCAATGCTGTAACAGGTGATAGCAATTTGAAAATAAGTTCATATATACATGCATCTTTCAATTTGAAGGAAACTTTTTTTGCAAGCGCTTCGGCAACTAATTTAAAGAGGTCGCCGGTTAGCTCCCTTGCCATGCCATACTATAGAGGTGAAAAAATGGTACTAGCATGTCATCACATGGCTTCCAGCATTACCAGGATACATGCAGTTCTAAAACTTGTCATCCTAATATTTAGTGGGGTATCGTGTTACGTGTCAACGGCGTGGTGTTCAGTGAAGCAGCACCGTAATGTTGGACATTGTGCTTACTGCTACAAGCAGACGTTGTCGTTAATTGTTGAAAAAGACGCTAAATCCGAATACACCCACGCACGCACTTTATTTGACTGAGCCATAATTTCCTATTCATAACAGCTTGGTTAGCTAAGAAAATATGCGCAAGTTACTGGTACCCACAAGCTTTCAAGCTTTTAAATCGATATTATTTATATTAAGTTCGTACAGTGTAAAGTAATGCTTGTCCCTTTTCTATTTCTCGGGTGATCTCGAAATGTACCATACAAATCAATTACCTAGAATTTTCAGGTCTCTCTCGTGACTGAAGCAAACAACTGTTTTTTTTTGTTCACTTATTTACATGACTTTTAATATCTGACGAATAATTTGAAGCAACTTATAGATCAGGGTGATTTCCTGCTATATTTGCGATTAGAGTCGCCAGAAGGTACTAAAATATTACTAGGTTTATCCAATCCGATACTTCAATCATTTAGAAGCATAATAATATAATTGGTTTGAATGCACCCATTCATCACATGATATAAAAAGTGCAATACTTCCAGGCGCCATCCGTGCCTAGTACCGACTAAAGAGAAACTCTACTACAATAACCACCACGATTCCAAATGATCAGAAATAGTCCAAACATTGAGTCATTGTACGGAAAGACTGTACATTTATTATGTATACACGAGAGGTATTGTGAGAGATGAGTTATATTAAAGAGATAAAAAAAAACACTCTTTTCATGCCCGCCGCAATAGCTTTAGTGAAATCTGATTTTAGTTAGATTGGTCTGACATTCACCGACTATAGCATGATTAACTACTTTACCACTCGGTTATGTACAAAATTAAATGCAAAAAAAATCATAGGTATGATTTTCCTTTTCCCATTAACATAAATTATGCCCAATGAATCGTTTACTGCTTAGTCGTTTCTATGATACAAATGTTTAATGTACCAGAACGTATGAATTTCAATGTCATATAATTATTTTGTCAAAATATAAAATCTAGTGGGTTAACATTGAAACATTATACACGAGTGTTGAAAATGTAATGTTCTCTTTTTTGCATAAAACCTTGGTTGTGATCAACATTACAGCGGCTGAATAGTTCATACCTGAATTATTTTGTAAAGACTGCTGTAATTTGAAACATTTTAAATACGAATATAGGTTACTCGGCGTAAAATTACATTTCTTTAACATGTAGGAGAAAAATACCTATAACAGTTAAATAATATTCGATAGTTTATATTTCGACTCTTCTTAAAACAAAATTTAACAACCCTAAGAAAGTGAAGGAAGACTGCTTGGCAATACAACATCTCCTTTCTGATGAAGAGTAATTAACATAAGAAACAAATATCACTCGTCACGACGAATATTTGTAGCCTATGAAATAAATACCTATACACGTGCCCTGTTAAATGAATCATGTTAAATAAATACCTATCCATACATAACGGATAGGAACAGGGACGTTTCATTTGGTGACCTTGACTTTTTAGCTCGCTGTCGACACATTGTTATTCTGGTGAATGTATTTGAATATCAAGTTGTATATAACAAAGGTATAGACCGGAAACAAATGATCTAACATTGGTGATCTCTCACTGTGATACAAACATTTAACCTAGGTTCAAGGTCTTACAAGGGATATATGGTTTTGATACGATGACTGTTTGTGCAAACAGTGGTATATACTAAACAAAAGCCATTTTGATATCTAAATGTCTGTTCGGATTTTGACACAGGCCCAATGTGTGGCAGTATATATGTATCACTCACCGTAACCTTTGTTCTAAATGTATGTATGTATGTATGTAGACTATACAGGTATTCCATGAAATACTGGTTCTCAGTTGTATGTACATGTATATATGTAGACTATACAGGTATTCCATGAAATATTGGTTTAGTATTACATGACAAAAGGTTATGATCAGACGGAAAACAGTAAAATTCAAGGTGGAAATATTTTTTATTGAAGGTATTTGTTTTCTTTGTAACAACAAGTAAACCTTGGCCTTTATTATGTTATTTTTTGGTAAACTAGTCAAATATCTAGTTCCAGTGTATATTACTTTTTACCTAACTGACACAAACTTATCATACAAAAATCGAAGTTTTGTAAACAAGTCCTGACAACTTACTTTGATCGAGAAAAATCTGGAAACCGGCAGCCTGTTCTTGCGGATACATTAGCCAAAAGACTAGATCTTTGCCTAAAACATCATAGAAAGATATGATCTTGCCAATATCGTTAATACAGTTCCCAAATTTTGCCTCTGATACAATTTTCTGAAACTGCTCTGATGTTATAGATTGCGCATTGTCCTCACCACTTATTAAAACAAAAGTCATAGTATTGTCTTTCACCTTCTTTAATATTTTATCATAAGCTTTTAGACTCCACACACAATAACTTCCGCTGAGATAAAGAACGTCTGTTTCACGGTACGGGTATCTATTTTGGTTATTTTCAAAAAGTTTCGAGGGGTCATTGATGAGGCTGAAGTCTTCCGTTACTAATTCAAAGAATTTTCCTTTACATTCGTTTTTCTGTACTTTCATGTCATCAAAAAGAGATTCTATTGCCGTTCGCCAAGAAGAAAGAGTTTGATTATAAAGACTTTTCTCTGAGAGTCTTTCATTTAATAGAGCCAATGCCACTACATCCGAAACCAGTGTCATATAATAATTTTGAAACTCCTCTAGACTAGTCATCCCGCATTTTAATTCGTTGGCAATGAGTGAAAGCAATGTATTTGATATTCCCGATACGTCGACGCTGAACGTTAACAGGCTTTTAACTTTATACATTTCAGTTTTATGCCTCTCAAAATTATCGCGAAATCGTCTCTGCAACTCTTCTCTTGTGTCTTTACTTTTAGCTTTGATAATGTCCTCCATCTCTGCAAGAAGTTGTTTGACAGTAAGAGCAACGGTACGTAATTCCGAGATATACGCCTGCAGCTCAATTTTAAAAACAATGGTTTCTGTTGACATTTCTATTCTCTCAGAAATTCTGTTGATTATCCTGTCATAATCTACAGGTGCCGGGGTACTCTGTGTTTCATCATCTCCTAAGATAGAGTCAAAAAAGGAGTGAACATCTAATCCAAACGATATTACATCCATTGCTGTCCCTAGAATCGGCAGCACCGGTAAAACAGCATCAGCCGTTTTACTTGTTAAGATACTGAAAACAAGTACTGTATAAAATAATTGTAATGTTTTCATGATTTCAATAATGTTCTATTTTCTTTTTTAAACTTTTTTATGATATAAAGGAATATCCCTTATGCTAATGTGATATCCAAATAACACATGATGCGAGTCCCCGGATGTAGACGTGTAACTCTATCCTCTACGCTCCACTGCAAAACTAAAGAGAACGTGTGTTAGGGTAGTTGCTGTTTATATAAAAACGTGGTACTTTTTCATCATTTAAAATCTAATTTTGTATTTAAATCTAGAGAAATGCTTATTTTTGTGATCATTCTATTTACACCGTATTAAACAAATGAATAAGTAAGCCACAAATACGAATAGCGAATATATGAAGGATTTTTGATACGTTGAAACTCCATCACAAAAATATTTTAAAAGGTTAGGGTAGATTTCCCGGAAGCACATGGCACAGTAAACACGGCCAGGGCCATGACACGCAACACATAGAAAATGTAGTAGAAAGATTTAGAAGAAATGTTGCTTCGAAAATCCAGCAACAAGTACAGTAAAGTCATAAAACCAGGAAGTCCGCTAAAACAGCTCACCGGCCGTTAAAATATGATGTACTTTCTGATCTTACTTCACCTTTGCTATTGTTATAAAATTAGTTCTTTAAGCACTAGAAATAGTAAATTTGAAACATAAAATATTTTCATCTTGGTTATAAAATTAAATTTTGCACAAGCTCTGCACTTTTTTACCTCACGTCTACAACTTGTACATGTCAACCACCAAATTTTAACAGAAAGTCGCATACAAGAATAAAGTCTATGCCTCAGAGGAAAGTGTTACATTTATCGGTGAAACATTTTCTGTTTATTCCGACAAATATGTGTGCTTTACATGAAAGTATTCCTCGACTACGATCCGTGTATAACAAGAATTGGGAATGTACAACATGAACAAATAAGTGACAGGAATGCGACCTGCATTTAATTAGATAAAAGTATATAAGAAGATCTCCTGTTAAATAAGGGAGCTTATCTAAAAATTTTATAACCATGCAGAGAAAACGTCTGCGTTAATTCAGCGGGCACACCTATTTTTAGTGGCAGTGACTTGCTATAAATCCTCTTTATACACGGGAAACAAGCTCTAGACAGAGAAGGTTGAGTAAACACCGTTTGTCAGTCCTAATCCTGTCCATGTTTTCTATAAAAGTTTATTTATAGTTTTTTTTCTATCTGTTTTCTGTCATGAACTTGATGTCACTACACTAATTATACATTTCTATCTGTTTTCTGTCATGAACTTGATGTCACTACACTAATTATACATATCCATATTTCCCTATCTAGATCATTTGTTAACTTTTGAAGAACATTTTTGTCATGAAACCTGACTTATAGATGGTAGGTTATTTGTAATGAAGCTTATAAATGTGTTTTCTTACATTGCATGCATTATATGATATAATTTGCTATAACTAATTGCATAAACAATCTGATGTTTGAAAGATTTTATGCCTCTTTCATAGCAATTATAGTAGAGTTTGACAAATTTAATATGACAATCAAATAAGACTAGTCCCATACCGGAAGCGGGCATTTGTCCTTACTGTTGTCATAGGAACTAAAACTTAATAAACACGTACAGTATGTCCTACATAGATAAACAATTCTGCAAAACCACGTACTTTGACATCAATTAAATGTCTAACAAACAGAATTCATTAACGCCTACTTCAACATGAAATAGATAAGCGGTTTTTTCTACACAAACTCGATCTAAGCGTATTATATATGTATGTCATGTACATTTTAAGAGCTTTAAAACACATTGTATAAGATTATATAATGGCAAAATTGAATCTTGCTGACATTTTGACATCTTATTACCGATATCTTGTGTGGTTTAAATAAGTTATTACTATAATACTGGCAAACATCTAAGACTTGCGTTAGAAGATTTCTTAAATGCTATAATAAACCCTGCTAAAATCAATATTAAACTTTACCCTGCTTAATTTGTAAAATGGACTGATCCATCATTCAATTTTGGCAGTACCAATTATTATTTAAAGGAATTTTCGCTGAAAATTAACTGACTGAATAGCGAACAGTGCAGACCATGATCAGCCTGCACGTCTGCTTTGGTCGCAGAGGCAAAACCACTTGCAGCCAACAGGCTAAAGGTTAAGCTTTACATAAAATGTTGATGTAAAAAGCAATCTCCGTTGCTCTGCAGACGCAAACAAAACAGTAGATTGTTATCCTTAACAATGAACTACTTCTAATTTTTTGGTCATTCTGTTTGAAATAAACAATTTATCTTCTTGATATATTCTATTTCTCATTTGATTGTTTTGTCAATCCTGAGGAAAGCTAATAATCAGTTACTGGTAGCTGCAGCAACGTTTCAGCAAGTTATAGCCGGTTCAACATTTGACTGTAAAAATGCATCTTTGATTCTTTGTATTGGCTTTAGCAGCATTTATTCAACAGCATTTCAGTTAAGTTACGGCGGGCAGTTGCCCTAACAAGTGGTTCTGTATTCTCTACCAATACAAACCTATCCGCCGCAAGTAACTGCCAACTTCTCCATACCGGAGTTAAAGAGAAAAGATACATTCAAAGAAACATTTAGTAATGAAAGGGGAATGGTATATTGTTTCTGACCAATCAATTGTTTGAAGATCTATTTAATTCTATATAGAAAACATCGAATAAAACGAAAATGCATTATAAATGGAAAAAGGTTAAAAGGTTTCTAGAAATTATATATTTTCTATTCGAGGTATTTTCAAAGATATTGAGATTGTAAAATATTTAGATAGTATTAAGTAGAATGAAAGTGTTACTTCACTGAGGTAATATTGCAATGGCAAGCTGCCTGCTGCTCACACAGTTGTTTTCACAAATATACAAAAGACATTTTGCGTCGAGTATGATGTGTCTAGTCAGTGCGGTATTTATATTACGTTTCATTATCTCGGAAAAATAAATATGGCTTTAACTAGGTATGCAATCTTGTTACAGAACACACCAATCTTTTTTGTGGCCCGATCAATCATTTTAAATGGTCCAGATTGAACATAACTTTAGAAATACATCTTGTATATGCTGGATAATGATACACAATTCAAAAGTTTCATTTCAAATATCAAAACAATTTGATAACGTAATACAGATAATTTTCTGCTTCAAGACTCTGTCTATGACGTCATTAAGCATTGTATCAATATGTAAAACATTACTTTTAGACATGTTGAGTAAATATTATTTTACTAGTTTAATGACATTTGCATTTATAAATATTCAAAATCAAATTTTATCATGACAGTATTATACAGAAGAAAATATTGACATAAAAGCTTTAGATAAAGTATATGTTCGTGCAAACCAGTAAATGATTCACATAATTTACTAATGGACATGTTTGATATTTGTAGGAATAAATACATATAAAAAGATTTCTTCTAAGTATAGATTGCAGCCAAGCAAACTTACAGCAGGTTCGGTTAGATTAGGTCTGTTCATGACCCTTCGCTATCTGATAACTTGCATATGCATATGCCTCTCTTAAGTAAAATATGAAGGTGAAAGTAATTTTAGTTGTCGATTATGACTAAGTATAGCAATGGTATGTATAATAAAGAAACTTGGGAGTTATTGTCTTTTTCAAAAATGTTCAGCTTCTGTCTGGAATACGGCAGAATATAAATATCATGTGTATGTCATTTATTAACTTGGAATTTCCATATGTATACTCGTAATTTTGAGTTACTATGTCGACATTTTGAGTTTTATATTTCGAAATTTTGACATTTTAGCTAAAACTTTTGAGCAGCTAACTACCGAGGTAAACGTAGATGTATAAGTTCTCGTCATGATCAGGTACTTTGTAGTAGCCATATAGTGTGATATAAGAAAACCGGGAAGCGTTACTTGTATAGTTATTGGCTCAGGCGGTTCAAAAGTAAGGACATTATAAAATATACCTTACATTTTTGTCATCCTGCCAAGTTTGTATGGTTGAATATTTCTTTTACTTAATGATGTACGAGCGTTTTTTTTTTTCAGGATATCCGCCATTTTGAAAACATGTTTCTTCAAATATTGCTTTCTAACAAAAGATTTGCCAAAAAATAATGCTAAATAACTAAAATATGGCTAATAATGTACCATTTAACCAAATAGATTTTACTTTTTTCACCCTTATTTTTGGCTGGCATTTGCCTAAAATTGACGTAAGATTTACAATGGGGTAGAGGCAGATAATTTCATATATCTATTAAAATAGATCAGGTTTGGTTTTGATATTTTCCTGACTGATACATATAATGATGAGCTATAATTGGAATAAAAGTTTTCAAGATAGCGCTTTATATTATCTAGAAAGTATAAATTAAATAAAAAAGAGCAAAAATATCAAAATTCACCAGTTTTTAATAGCTTTTTCTTAATAAATTTCTTAGATGCACGGTGACCCCAACTTTTTTCTTTCCATTTTGAAGAATTTTTGTGTGTCATTAAAGGTGCAAAAATAGCTTGAAAATCTTAACGTAATAAATTTTTTTGTAAATCTAAATACGTTTTTTCCATTGAAAATAAAATGGGTGGGGTAATTATGTCAACATGTAAAAATGAAAGATATTTGTGAGTGACATTTATGCTTATATAATACTGACATCACCTTGTATTCATATTACCTGTAAGACTTGAAATCTCTATAACATTAAATGGATATTATATGTTTTATAAAGTACTACCATTTTTTCAATTTTACAAAATTTCAGAAATGCTTAAACAGTGGGTGAAGAAAATGCCCTATAAAATTAAAACGAGTTGGATGACCTGTGTTTCTTCTTCTCTTGTTAGCCTTGGAAACTAATTTTCTTCAAGCTGACAGGGTATGAAAAATTTCTTAACATTAGAAAAAATTCGTTCTTACATCCTTAAACCAGACGTTTCTAACAGTGCTTAATGCCATATGAAAATGTCGGCGTGTTGTTACAGAAGGTAAACAATACTTTTATATTGTATTTTTGGTAAGACAACATTTTGCTTTTAAGCTTTTTTACATTTTTTGTCGTAAAGATGTAAAAAGTATAAGGGTATATTTTTATTAACTTCAAAACGAAACACATAAGGTCACATGGCGACTTTTCCGGCTTTGATGGCGGGATAAGAAACTAGGTGCCCGTCTGCATGGGGGAGCACCTTCCGAAAACCAGCTGGATTGTTTCCTCACATAAAGAATTGTACACCCAAACGAGGTTTCGAATAAACATCGGTGAGTGGCAAGTCATTTGAAATATGATCACGGAAGTGTTAAAAGGCATTCTATTTTTCGTAATTTAGATCAATGCACGAACAACGTTTTCATACGGTGACGGAATGTAGAACCAGACAGCTAAAGACAAAATCTAAACTATGAAAACAAGTAAAAGAATCCTCGAACTATTTCCATTTCACTAATGAACCTTATTTGCATTTCTCTACATAAAACGCATAGTGCGTTTGCGACCAGCATGGTTCCAGACCAGCCTGCGCATCCATTCTGTTCGCTAATGGTTCTCTAATTGCAATAGGCTTTGAAAGCGAAGAGCATGGATCCTGACCAGACTGCGCGGATGCGCAGGCTTGTCTGGATACATGCTGGTCGCAAACGTACTATGTTGATTTTCTCATGGTGCGGCTCAATTCATGATGAGTGTCGTTAAACACAAATAACAGCATCGATTTATTAAGGTAATCCTTGTACAATGTATTACTCGCAAAACAAGGAATACATGCAAAATTTAATGTTACGAGGGATATTCGACAAGAATTATACCAAATTTTCGAATTTGATCATGTTTTACGCTAAATAAGGGACTGGAACCTAGATGTAAAGTTTGATATTCATTACAAATCTTAATCAAATATGCAAATAAAAAAAAATTGCTGCGTAAGTTTGATTTAAGTACTTTCATATCCATAAGCAATAAACCGTATTTTGATTTACAAGCTAATTTGGCTCATACTCTTTGGATGACTCTAAAATGTTATATAATTGAACTCCATAATTCATCAACCAAACGTGGAATAATGTAATTTTGTATGAGTGAATCAAATCCAGATTTATATTTGAATTGTCGGTATGTTTATAAAGAAACAAACCACTGAAATTTGACATCGATTCTAAACGTAGGTATCTCGAAGCAGAAAAATATATTAAAACCCGAACATTAGTTTTCTTTTGAAAATATCTTTGGAATAATACAGCCATAATTACAAAAAAAATCGAAAAGGATTCTTCTTTTAGAAATTCTTTGAAGAAATAAACATTGTAAGTAGTGAAAGTTGAAATAAGTTTACTGAGAATAATGAAATACAAATGAATGCTAAACACCCCCAAATAATCAGTTCCAAGAGAAAACACTTGGTTATATAGGAATTTGATAGAAAATACAACATCTTACAACACCTAAAATAATTTGGCAAACCGAATATGTTGCGGTTTTTGACAGATTTTTCCAGTAAAACGTAATGAAACTGTCCTTGGAAATTATATGGCGTTCTTCATTCATTTTACTCAGATAGGTAGTAAACAGAAACATGTCTGGCATTAATTCGTCATCTATTACATTAACTCTATACAACTTTGTAAGCCTAGGGCCTTTTACAGTCAGAAATATACAATCATACTGATGTCTGTGGAATATACACATTAGATATAATAGAGTTTTGTTAGATATCCAGTTTACGAGTCAATGCTTTAAATTACATAAAGGGTCACTTTTATTTACAAAGTATATTGTCTTTTGAAGTAACAGATCCGATATGTGATAGACATAGCCCTAATCTCTTCCAATATTCTGCCTAGGGTAATTGAATACCAAGGTTTCATAATTTGATTTTCAAGAATTGGAATATCGTCTACAATAAACGTCAGGATATCTAAATATTGCTCTTTGTATTTATCTCCGAACTGTTAAATGAAACAGTGTGTAGGAGTCACGCCGTGGTAAGCCAACAGCAGAAAGGAGAAACAAGCAACTTTTATGAGAGGGTTGACAAATGTTCAGACTCAAAATTCAACGCATTGTAAGCGTTTAGAGTAGGTAGTAAAATTTTATAGCTTACTGTTCTTTTTTTATTTTAGCACTTTATCGTTGCGAAAATGAAGAAAATACATATGTATGCTCATTATTATTATTATTAAAACCCAATGATAATATCGTATATTGCTGAAATGCAATTTCGTAATTCTTTAATCAAATTATGAATAAAGTTCTATATTTACTGGTTGAAAATTAGTTTTCGGTTGAATTCGTTCATTCATTCCTTAGAAGTCATTAATCAAAATGAATACTGTAAGAATAAGCAGACATATTTGACTGAAAAGACAAGTAGGAAGTCGGAGAAATCTAAACACTACGGGCGCTACATTGTTTTGTCAACCGCAGAAAAGTTTCAATATAAGAAAACAAGCTGCGTTATCTATCAATATAACCCTGTTATTGTTAATTTTGAATGAATTTCACACCAAAGTCATGTTCTAGGGGCGATAACTTCACAACGAAGAATAGAAAATGTTAAGAATTTTTTTTTTCTACTTAGCAGGATAAAAAAGTTGTAATTGTATGACAGACAATGCATGTCTATATTCTATAATGTCTAAACTGTTGAAACACATCTTCATAGTCTTATTTTCAATTCCATTCTTTCGTACATTCAAAGCAGTATATGTTGATTTAATATGACTTCTTTAGTTTAGTATTATTTCCTGGACACAGCACATAACATTCAAAGGATCTTGACTGGGAATTCTAACAGAATCAGCAGCAATTGCTATTTAAACATATAGCAAACAGTCTATAAATGAATCTTCGACGATGGTAACATAAGCGATATTTTTCTCAACTTCTATTATATGCCGTTTATAAACACATTTGTTTTCAGTGCTAAGTAGTAGTAATACAAATTACTTCAAGTTTTCTGAGACAAATACTTTCTAACTGATATTTAGTTATAAGTTAAAAGCAATTTTTAACGACGTATCGAGCTAAAATGTAGTTCTGTAAAATGTGAATTATTTTGAAAAAAAATATATTAGTTAATAATTTCGTTTTGATGCGAATAATCATATCGCTCGTTCTACGCACACGTGATTTGATTATTACGCATCCGAACTCCTGCTCATATAGTTTCAACTGTTAAAATATAGGGACATACATATTATTTCTTAATCCATCTACTGGCTCTGTGAATTAGTTTTAGTATGAAATAGGAATATACTGAACCTGCTACTCAGAGATGGAATCCTGCCACTAAACTGATTGAATTTAACACCACAATGTCTCATAACGTTACAGTGTGTCTGTTAAACCTTTATTAGACAAACATAGTTTGACACAATTGCAGAATGCTCTGACAGTACAACATGCCATTTTCCTGTGCAAAATTATTTAGGAACATTGATTGTAAGATAAATCATAATTATTTGTTAATACAATATATTCGAACACAATTTATGTTGCAATCGTTTAGAATATAAAGGATATGAATATGTTATTTTGTAGTGTGTTTACAGCTTAATTTGCACCTCCCCTCCCCCCTCCCCACACAATAATAGCATAAACTCGAATATTTGTTTGCTTCAGGTCGTCAAAAGCAAACATTACTGACTGGCCTTTATACCATATGAACATTCGTTATATCTGTGTACAAGCTAGCTAAATACCTTTGTCTTACACCACTTTTGGTCGGAATAATTCAATCTTGTCACTTGGATGCTTTCATTTTTAGAAAATGAACATGTTGTGAAATTTATTTCAAAGTAGTACGGGGACTTATTAATAAGATAACACAGCTGTATCTCTAGACATCCATACCAAAATAAAATTAACCGGATCATAAACGAAAAAGACATTTAATATTAGGAGGAATGATCAAAGGCACTGTGATTTTTCAAAGAAAGTAATAGCTACAGCTCCAAAGTATAATCAGTATGTAATATAAACTGATCGTGTGACAGACTTAATTTTCTTTTGTTTTATTCGTCCGTATTTTAATATGGTACTGGTCGAAGAAGAACCATGGAACGTAAACAATAAAAACGATTACACATTCATGTGAGTTAATGTAAAGTGTAATATCCCTCACGCTTCGAGAATCGGCTTTTAAAGCGAAACGCTTTTAATTTGAAAACAGGAAGATGTTTCGTAAGCATAGAACTAAATTGTTTTGACTAAATTGATATTCTTTTCTCGAACAATCCTTTATTTTGCTCATTGTTCTAATTATCTGCTAAATTGTTAAAAAGTATAAACAAAAATGTTGACAACAAAATATCTTTTTTTTTCATAAAGAATAACTCAAGTTGAACAAACTTGTTCAACATTATTGAAGACATTGGTACTTAAACAAAGTCTAATACACATATATACATGTATATAAAAAAGCGTAGGACTTTTCGAGATGACTGTTATTTTGAAAATAACCAGAATTTTTTAAGGAGATATTCTCAAGGAATTTGTTTACGACCCTGTTATGGTTAGGAATCATTCTGTGAGCAGTTCATATACATATATAGATAAACATATCCAAAACAAATTATGGAATAAAACGTTACATTTTTACAATGAAGCAGCTAGATCGCAGAGTTTTGTAAAAGACAAACAGAAACTCCCATGTGTTTAGATCTTGGTTGTTTCAATTTCTGTATCGAGATAACTAATTACAAGCAAGATGTCTTTCTGTTTCCGATTAAACTGTTCTTAGTACATTTGTCATAATCTAATTCTCTTTACAAGAATCAAGAAAAACAGGATAAAATACCGAAACAAATTCACATTTAAAACAGAAACTGTAAAGAAATATCAAACGTTACTCTACGTAGACATTGACAAGACTAAGTTGGTATTGATTACTTTAAGTACCATATCACTTTGTTATTATAAAATATATTGCTTAGAATGTTTAGTATTGGATGAATTTAAGATGCATTTTCGTAGTTTTCCTATCTTTGCATGTGTCTAAAGAGTTCCGAAATCAAATATATAAAGAGCTTTCCGCAAAACAGCCAATGCTTGTCTATAAGAATTGTTGTTCCTGAAGCAGGAATATCACGCTAAATGTTAAAATATCTATAGAATATCTATCCAGTATCTGCATTAGTTTGGGATATAGCAACATGCATACAAAACTTTAACCAGAGGTTCAAAATGGGATAAAATACATGTCAGAGTTACGGGACTTGATGCTATAACTAGTTTTATAAACCCGAAGGAACGTGTGAAGTTTCAATTCAATCTTTGCTTTAGTTTTTGAGATAGTAACTTGCATGCGAAACTTTAGTCAGGAACTTCGAAGTCCAAAAGTGGGCATTATTTGGCCAAAATAGATGCCAGTTATAGGACTTCAGGCTTGAGGAGATAGTAACTTGCATGCAAAACATTAACCAAAAGGGGTTATAATTTGGCCAAAATACATGTCAGAATTATGGGACCTGACCCAGTAAGGTTGGCAATTGACCTAGAAAAAGAAAAGAAGTTTTAGTGCAGTTGAATGATAGCTATACGTACTTGCATGCAAAACTTTAACCAAGGCGTGACGCCAACGCCGACACCGGGGTGGGTAGAATAGCTCAGACTATTCTTCAAATAGTCGAGCTAAAATGATTGATAAGTTCCTTAAACATGTGACAAACAATTTATTAAGTTGAACATAAATGTTAAATCTGTTTGACATTGATACAATTCGAACAGTATTCTTACTTACATATGTGTGGCATCTGAAACCGATCAATAATTAAGAAGATAATTTAAAATAATAAAAAAAGGTTGTGTTTCATTCTATCTTTTAGTAATTCATGACTATTGCTAAATATATAAATGCTTTAATGTTTCAGTGATAGGTTACTTAGTCTAATGTAACAAAAGTTTATTCAAATTTTGCAATGAAAACAAAATCGCCGACTTGTTTTCGTTTGTTTTTCACAATTTACAACAAATGTAAGTAACATTTAGTCTAAAGAACCCAATCGTTTTTAATACATAAGGACAGGCCGCTTCAAGCTCATTTGGCCATCATCGCTGGTTGTTCGAAACCTCGCTTAGGTTATAGAATTCTTTCATGTGAGGAAACCATCCAGTTGGCTTACAGATATGTCGGTGTTTCCACCAAGTTGCCCGCACGTGCAAGTAATAATGCCTAAAGTGGCACTTGAGTGTTTTCTGCCGTCAACCAAAGCCGGACAGCTGTCATATGATCTACGATTATATAAATACTCGAAAAACAAACGAACAAACAACTAAATAATTCCTTAAGTACACTGGTCACCACCCGCGAATCAAACCGGCATGACAGTTTCCTTCGAATTTATATGAACTCAAATATCACAAATTATTGTTTTGAATCTGTAGTTTTCCTTACGCTATCATATGTAACTTGAAACTGATAAAAAATGTCTAAAATGAGATTTATACGACAAGGGTTTATTGGCGTTACCTCTGATGCATTTGTTTCTTACCGGATATTGCTCAAATATATCCTCTAGCAAGTAATGTCTGAACATTCTACATTGATATTGCTACGGAATGAAGAATCAATCAATATGCTATGATATTCGGATGGCTTTGATTTAGATGACTTTGACCATTGTAATTACTACCCAGCCTATAAAAATATCGAATAATACTTTTCAAATGAAAAATAAATGTCTTTAGTTTTACAAGCCAGCGTAATGACTTAATAAGTCATAACCTTGTTACAGCAGATGATAAGATATGGCATTCCATCAAGCCATTCGAGTCAGGTCGGAATGGTCTGTTTATTTAGACATCTTCAAGGATGCAATATCAATTTCTTCTAAGACAGGAGGAGTTCAATATAATGGATTTGCTATTATCCTTGTACCTTTGAACAGTTACAAAATACCCATTACACTTTACGCTGTCTTCTATAATAGTTTTTTAGGTTTTGTATTTGAATAACTCGCTTAAAAACAAAATTCCCAGCTTTATTGCGAAAATATTTGCTTGTTTTTAACAGAAAACTTGTCCGTTACAAAAAACATTCATTTTGTTGGGATGTTGTAGTGTTATTATATATGTTTTTACATGTTCATCAAATGTGTGCTGTTTTTAGTTTTGTTTAACTTTTGACGATATAGCTTATTCTAGTGGTAACTATCAACTTTTGTAATTGTAACGTCTTTTGGTGGGCAAATTCAATTCACACAATCCATGATAAGCTAGTCACGTGGGTTGCAAGAAAAATATTTCCACGGCCACGAGAGCTGCAATTATAAACAAATAACTAAATAATATTTAATCAGTTATGGTTTTCTGTTATGACCTGTTCCGTATAAGCTGGCGAAAACTTTTTTTCTGGTATGTTTATTAACCCTGAAGTTTCAAATGTTTATCCGAATTTATATTGCGAAAATATACAATCTGCAACTGATTTACCGCGCCGTAAACCTGGACAGTGCCGGGAAGGAAACAGAATGTCTAGCTGGTTGCCAGCGGCGATACAGCGTATGTCTCAACAGAAACACGGATGTACCACCGTTGACAACATTATTCATTGTTTGTATATACTGTATGTATATACCACTTAACCTTTAGCCTGCTAAATTTCTATATGGACTGGCCCATCATTCTATTTGGGCAATACTATTTATTATTCGAAGGGGTGTTGACTGAAAATTTACTGACTGAATAGCGAACAGTGCAGACCATGATCAGCGATCTTGGTCTGACTTGGCGCAAAGGCAAAATCTTTTACCGCCAGCAGGCTAAAGGTTAAAACCTTTGGTTTAATAAATATATGTCTATCTATTGTATTAAAGGCTATAAATCCTATGAACTATGCTACATTTGGCTATTTACTTTATTTTTATTGATAATATGTGCTTACTTTTAAAGATATATATATTTTTTTAATTTTATGTATAAAGTATAAAAATATTACAGTGCATTCCTTGAATAAACACCTTATAATTAGAGTTAAAATAAAGTACGGACTCACCACATTTTATGTTATATGTCCACAAAACGTAGCCAATTGTGTGTGTGTTTTGGTTTTGGTTTTGAAATATCAGACAAGTGTCTTCCATTTGTAAATGGAACTAATTATCTGAGCAAGCATTACACTGTACTAAAGTATATAACTAACTTACACTAAATACACCAGTACAATAACCCCAGAAATAGATAAAAGAAGGGAGACACTCGTGGTGTAAAACTTTAGCCAAATACTTCAAATAAGATATCATGTTTATATACAAATGAACTTTTTATCCTCTGGCATACTCTGGGGTTTTACAGAATGTAATTTCCACGCCAACTCCCAGCAGTATACATCTGTAAAGATATTCATTTTCTCTTGTCCTTGAGTATTATGAGTAAGGTTTTAAGAAGTTATAATTATGTGGCTAATGCGGAGAGCCGTTTAATGCTCATTTTGTCACAGAGCATACTTATTTGTAACGATGTAACTCATTGCAGACTTGGAGCGGTCTTCTGCGCATGCCCGAAAGTGATTATCAATTGTAGCGCACGGCAAAAATATGCATATTTTTGCATGTCCGCATGCATTTAGTGTACAATATGCATAAAATACTGACTAAAGGTTAGGGTTAGTATCACCTTGGTTACAAAATATATACATTTAAGATATTATTTGTAATTGGCTATGTTGGATAAAAAAATTTCTGTCAATGAATGTTTACCCCAAACTGAAGCATGTAATGTAAACATTTCCAATAGTTCTAATATCTGTTTCTTAACTTAAGAAAATATATTAACATCCAGTCTGAGTTGATTACATAAAAATCATTAAATATGTAATTAGTATGCTAGACAAAAAATCAAAATCAAAATAGAGATATTAATATACATATACATGTATATAAAACTAATATGTTATCTATGGTTATATATCTGATGCTCTTCCATTATTAGTGGGATATGTTTGGTATCACGTCTGTTGAAAACAAAATGTCTCCCGAATTTTATTAAAAACTACCATATTTTTTGTTTGTAGAAAGGTATATAAATTTTGTCTGATGTCCAGTTATGTTGAATGATGGTCGGAACATCTAAGATACTTTATTTGAATACGATGATATACTGATAAAAGAATTATATATCACGTCGAAGGATTTTAAATGAAAAAACAAGTATCACCTTTGTAGTGTTAAAGAAGTAGAAAACTGATGTTGTCTAGACATCTAAATGAGAACTACCTTACACATTATATCTTATATTAGATTAAAAAGAGTTGACTGTATTTTGAAACATTGGAACATCTGTAATGGTTGAACATTCCATTTTTTTCTCAGATACATTAAGGACTCAGACAAGGTAACTAGTCAAACGTTTAATTTGTTGTGACTGCAAACGTAGCCATACCAGATATTACAGTATTTCTCGCTAAAAAAGAAATAAGTTTTATTTAAAACAGCCTTTTCACTTAAACATTACACTCCTTAGAAGTGAATATCAACAATATAACAAAATCTTCCTTTAAATATATAATCAAATATCTATTAAATATGTACATGTATATGGTTTTCCTTTGCATTACATTTTTCAGCGTACCAGACAATATGTTTTATTCCATACATAATTAAACTTCCCATTTTAGCAATTTGCTTCAGTATAGTATAGTTATATATGTTTTTCTTATTTCTACTGCGTTATAATTTAAAACATACAACTTTTAAAAGATAAATAAACACCGATGTCAATTCTTGCACTAGTTATTAACAGTTACTAATTTGGACTTGTTTTGAATTTTTCGAAATACCATTATAACTTAAAAACAACGAAATAAACATGTTGAGTGTTTTCAGTTCATGATTGTTTTCTAAATGTTTATCTTACGTGGATTTTTAAATGTTTTAAATGCATATCGTGCGACAACAAAAATTGAGAAAATATTTAGATCTCAGGAAATCATTGCTATATTTCTTAGGGAGGCTTTTAAACATAACTACTGACAAATTAAATGTTATGGAAACACATGAGAATTAGTTGTTTTTACTATTATCCAATCAAATTTGAAAAGCTTTTTAACTGGGTACCCGAGGTTACCTGTGTTAATTATAAAGCTTTATATCTAACGATCGTTACGTAAGTATGGTGTGTTTGGCAAGAACGCAGTACATTTTAATGCCTCGGCGACCCGGGTATGATTCCCGACTCGGGCATGTTTTTATTCTTGCTTTCGCATTTATAAGATTGTTAAGAAACAAAAACTGTTCTAATGTTCATAATATGATCAAACTTCGATTTTAGAGAAGGCCATTTTAGCCACAGTCTGGAGGTCAGTGCCTTTAATATTATACTGGTATATACAAGGCAGTCTGAAAGACAGCTAAATCCACCGCCACTGTTATGGATATTGAAAGGGTAAAGCTTTGACCTTGAGCTGTGACCTTGACCTTGAACTGACACGACTGACTCATGAATTCTGCACATCATCTTGATGAGGTTATTATTTGACCCAAGTTTCATGAAAATCCTTCAAGGGGTTTAGGAGATACAGAGTTCAAATGTTTGACCTTGAGTCGTGACATTGACCTTGAGTTGACATAACTGAATCATGAGTTCTTGATGTGGTTATTATTTGACCCAAGTTTGATGAAAATCCTTCTAGGGGTTTAGGAGAGAGTGGACACAAAATGGAAGGCTCAAACCTTTACAACCTTGACTTTGAGCCGGCATGGCTGACTCATGAGTTCTGCACATCATCTTAATGAGGTGATCATTTGACCCAGGTTTCATATGAATCCTTCAAGGCGATAAGGAGATACAGAGCGGACACAAAATGGAAGGCTCAAATATTTGACCCTGAGTTGTGACCTTGACCTTGAGTTAACATGGCTGACTGAGTTCTGCACATCGTCTTTATGAGGTGATCATTTGAACTAAGTTTCATGAAAATCCTTCAAAGGGTTTAGGAGATACAGAGCGGACACAAAATGGAATGCTCAAACCTTTAACTCTAAGTTGTGGCCTTGACCTTGAGCCTTCACGACTGACTTATAAGTTCTGCCCATTCTCTTGATGAGGTGATAATTTGACCCCAGTTTTATGAAATTCCTTCAAGGGGTTTAGCAGATACAGAGCTGACATAAAATAGAGACTACAATCTTTGATCTTGACTTGTGACCTTGACCTTGAGCCGACATGGCTGATTCATGAGTTCTGCACATCGTCTTCCTTTGACCCAAGATTCATGAAAATCCTTTAAGGTAGAACGCGACACTTTGCGAACTTTCGAGTAGCGTCTTGAAATTTTGCATGTGTAAAGTTGACCATATTTCAAACAAGATGCAGTTTATTTTATACCAATAGAGCCAATCAGTTTTTGTACACGAGACGTCAAAGTTGACCATCAAAGCCCATTTTTGAAACTGACGTTGCCGCGTATCCTTGGCAACTGTTACGGGTACTGCAATGATATCAGTCAACAAATTTTCTTAAATTCTACACTATTCGACGAAAATTAATTTTTCCTTTATGCTGATATAAAAATCATTGTTTTGCGCCTACAAATATTTGAAAAATGGAAAGAAAATCGTCGTTTTTGTCTAAAAATGGACGTTCAGTTTCGCAGCATTTTTCGGATTTAAAGCGACATATTAAAAAATCCCTGAATTAAATTTTTGATTTTTTTCAATAAACGGTTTCTAAAATGTATATAGAGTCCAAGAGACAAATAAAATTGGGGGGTCACCGACTCAAGTTTTTCCGTACATGTGATTTTATTTCCCCCACCCCTTTGGACCAAAAACATGATTTCGTTAATTTGTTTGTCTGTAAAACGGCCGTCCTGTCTTAAAATGCCGCTAAACGGCATCTAACGCCCTTCTGACGTTCAATGACGTCATTTGGAAATGTTTTCCGTTGCACAAACAACATGGCGTCCGGAGATGCAAAGAATATCACAAAATGCACAGCTAGGCATAGTGGTAATGGGAGATTCTTAAAAGTGTCAACACGAAAGAAGGGTGAGAACATGACTAGTATCCGGAATAAATCATTGAAAAGTCCTTACAAGGAGTTGCCTGGCAGACGAATAATCGATATCCGTCACTTCAGTAATAAGTTCGACGAAGGATGCTACAATTGTGGAAGTGCGTTTCAGTTTAAAGACATCATAAAAGAACGTAAATATGGACTCTGTTCTGTCTTTGTATTCAAATGTAAAGTTTGTTCATCAGAAACTAAAGTAGCATCGTCAAGGCGACATAAAATGCCGGATACTACGAAACGACCATATGCAGTAAATGTAAAATCAGCTATTGGTGAGTATAATTAAAAAAAATATGTGTTTGCTTTAAATGTGTAAGAAAGTTACAATCCTTATGCTAGTTCTACGTAATACACTATAGAAGCAAGTAATCATTTTACAAAGTCCGCAAAAGTCACATTTTTCTATTTAATTTCAAGTACATAATAGATTCTACACGCGGTTAATGCACGAATGATTATTACAAATTAGTGCGAAAATTATACAATGAAATTGTTCTTGGTGTGACTTCATGGAGAACGGTCACCTAAAATGTGGCATACAGAATCGGTCGTATACTTAGATCTCTGTAAACGACAGCAACTTGCATTCCTGACATACGAACGTGTATGCTTATTGTTGAAGTCCATAAAAAAAACTACTTAAAAGACGGTGCCATCTTGTCTTCGCCACAAGTTGTCTTTACAAATTGTTTTGCAATGCCGATTTTATGAAGATTTTTTTCTCATTGAGTACTAAGAAAATTTTTATAACCTCGGACCTGGGCTGATATCTGTGATTTGTCATATTTCTCTTCCGTGTATAGGTATGATACACACGGGCATAGGTGCAACACACGTTAATGGCTTTCTAAACACCTTGGGTATTCCTGGAATTCATCACAAAACAATGAAAAAAGTAGAAAGACTAGCTGGGCCAGTTATAGAAAGAACAGCAAAAGATTCGTGTACCACAGCAAGTAAACTAGAGAAGGAGATTTTCCAGAAGCAGTGCAGCACTACAGATGCAGTCGATGAGCAAGAGGAACAAATCACTTTCGAAGAGGCCATGGATATTCTTGAAGCTGCAGATGGTATTTAGGCATTACGTATCTTTTAACAAATGCAGAATGTTAGTCATGGCTAGAGCTAGGCTTATCATCTCGGAAAAATAATTATGAGAATATCTCAGTAAAAAATCAGTCCGAAACAAAAATTCTATACAACATATATATCGTAGTCAGAAATAAAAAATCTCAGCTAATAAAACACCGGTGTTTCAATAATAAACTCGAAGACCTGTATATTTTATAACGGTTCTTACCAAATAATCGGTTGAAGACTGAATAGAATTTTAGATTTTACTTCACTACTATAGTCGAAAAATTGTCAGGCTTATATAGTGTTCTAACAGAATAATCACTTACACGGGAACGTAAAATTTGCATCTATATTGGGTCTGCATGTGTATTTATTTTTTACTTTAAGTTGCTTTAATACAATAATAATATTTTGAAAGCAAACATATTTCCATATGTATTTTTCTACATTATTTCTTTAATACTAATATCAACGAGTTTATACTTGTTTTTTTTTTCATGCAAAATAATCCAAGGGAGACAAGCAGATTTTTTATGTAGACGTAATTGTATTCTGTCGCTAACAGCACTTCTATGGCAGGTGATAACATGTTCAAAAAATACCCCGGTAATTAAGAGTAATGTCGGAAATGTCTAAAGCATATAAACCTTCTTTATGCTGTGTTTCATTACTTTGGATGTTTTTCTAAAAAATACAAACAATGTAATAGTTACACTGATTCTCGAATTTACATATATAATTAAACTATCATGCGAAATGTGTTTATACAATACATTTTTTCAGAGGAAGAATCTTCTGAAGACATGAGTACGCCAGCGATAATATGTGAGAAGGGAAATATGTCAACGGCAAAAAATCGGATCACAGGTATTTTCTTTTTAAATCAAAAACATTTCTCTGCTATAAGTGTTCGTGCGGATTATGAAAATATAATTTCTATTAATTATGAAACTGCAGTTACGGCAGAAACAAAAGTACAAACACCAACAGCGAGAATACAGGCACGTGCATGCTGATCAATACAAGATCGCAAATGTTACTGAAATTGCTGCGAGCAAATTTTTTTTATAGAAGAAGAAGAATATTTTATTAGACTCTAAAATTTACAGTTTCTGGTCTATAAGAATATTCATCATTATACACACATAAATATAGGTCAATCGCGTCGGACACTCCAGATAGACAGGAATAAAATAGGGTTATTATAACAGTAGCTCAATCTGGGATGCTGTATTCAGCTTGAATTGATTTTGCCAGATCGGATCTCACGAGGCGCGCAAGCGCCGTGTATGATCCGACCTCGCAAAATCAATTCAAGCTGAATACAGCATCCCAGATTGAGCTACTGTTATAATAACCCTTTTATTATGTACCTCTATCGTTTTGTGTTAATGAAAGTAGTCCGACAGATTCAATACGGAAGGTACAATACGGAATTTAAAAGGTACAATATGGATTTTTTTCTGCCTGTTCATATTTGTGAAATACAAGCCGATTTTTTACAGAATTTATATAGGTACAGTGCAACCTCTGTAGAGCAACACCCTTTGGGTGATACAAATATTGACTGTTATGTAGAGGTTGTTGTTTTGGAGAGGTAATTTTGATAGTATATTTCAGATTAGGGAAATTTTGATGATGTTATTATAGAGATGTTTTTCCTTAAGAGAGTACCGCTCTGGTGAGGTTGTACTGTATATAGTTAAAGGGTTTATCACTACGTTTTCTTAAGTGGCACTGCCATAATACTCTAACACTGTTATAACAGATGCCTCCCACCCCCTCTCTTTGAAATATATGCTGATACTACGTCTTATCAGGCCGACCTACATTTCAGAATGCATCCCTGCTTCTGCAGACAGCTTGGTGAATGTGACTGTTAGCCAAGATGCTGCATGGTCGAAACGCGGCCGCGGAATGAATAGCTTGTCAGGTAATTTCCCTTTTCATGAAGTATAATAGTTTTGGCAGACAAAAGATGAAGGGGTCCAACACTGTCAAATGAGAAAATTTACAAAAATGACAAACTGAAAAAGTCGTCCTTGTGCATGATTTATGTTTCGAGGGGTGATCATTTTTCATATCACCCTCTAATGAATGCTGTATTCCGTTTATTATATAAAAATATTAAAATAAATAATTAAAACATGAACACATCAGAAACTGTGTTTTAGATCAACAGGCGCTTTATATCAATAATATGTAAGAGTTACCAAATCTTCTGACTGATATTTTTGCCGATGAACGAATTGCTCACCGTTTACGCACATGTGGCATGTTTTATATCACCCTCACGCAACAATTACGTTAACAATCTGTGATAAAAATGTTCAAGGAAAAAGCAAGTAATATCTACTATGGCATTGTATCGTTGGGCATTTATATGAAATATAATAACATGATATATTTCAGGTTGGGGTCATGTCGTCGGAATTCGTTCCAAAAAATGTCTAAACTTTTCAACAAGGATCAAGAACTGTGCAACGTGCTCTTTTTATGAACGCACCGGACGTGAGAAACGGCAGCATGATTGTAGAAAGAACTGGTGCAAAAGCGCAAAAGCTATGGAGCCAGATATTGCAGTACAGCTACACAGAGAATCTAAGTCAAACGGCATAAGGTATTCGGCTGTCGTAGGTGACGAGGACTCAAGTTCTATACAGCATGTTCGAACATACGTGAATCCGGACTTAGTTAAGTATTCAGACATACATCACATAAAAAGGGGAATAAGAAGTAAGCTGGAAATTTTAAAAAAGTCACATAAAGCTTTGACGCCGCCTGTGCGTGATAGTTCATTAAAATTTTTTCCTATGCAGTAAAACAAAACGCCAACAAATCAGAATACGATATGAGAGCTGCTCTGCAGGCTATTCTACCACACATGTATGGTAACCACGGAAAATGCGGTACATGGTGCAAATTCATGGCCGGAGACGCTACCCATCATAGAAACATATCTTGTGATTTACATGATACTGATTTGAAATTGTCCTTAGAAAATCTTCTAGCACCGTATATAACCAATGCGCAGAAATTGATGACAACTGCATCTTCACAAACAAATGAAGCTCTAAATCATGTTGCTTGGAGCAAGACACCAAAAGTCCGAAATTACAGTCATAGTGAGAGTTTTGATTTTCGGGTGTCTGCTGCCGTTTTGCAGTTTAACGACGGCCTGTCGTACCTTAATGATGTTACTAAAAATTGCAACCTTTCTCCAAATAAAGAGACAGAAAAGCATATAGTTGTCCAAGACAGAATAAGAGACAAACAGAAAATGTACAAACAAAATCGAGAAGCGAAACGCCGGAGGTTTGAATTAAAAAAGCAAAGATTATTAAAATCAGCTGTGTCCGAAATTAAAGAAGGCGTCTCGTACCAGTCATGCTGTGCTTTTGATGAACTTGAAGTTTTGGATACGACTCCGCTTCCCGAGCCTGCGGTGAAGTATGAACAATGTCATCCTGAATGCCCTATTGTATATTACGATTTGGAAACGTCGAATGTAGGCGATCATGCAGAAATTGTCCAGCTTTCGGCAGTCTGCGGCGATTCGCACTTCACTAAGTTCGTTCTACCTAAAGGCGATATACATGTAAAAGCAACTGCTGTTAACGGTCTTGAGGTCCGCATAGTGAAAGGAAAGAAGTACCTCTTTCAACATAACCAGGAAGTTGAATCCTGTGATGTATCAATGGCATTGTCCGAATTTTTAGCATGGCTGAATTCCTTAAGTGAAGGGAAAGTTATTTTAGCGGCCCACAACGGAAAGGTTTTCGATATGAAATTCCTATTGAAGTATGTCACAGAAACAAATTGCTTTAATCTCTTCTGTGAAAATGTCTATGGATTTATTGACACACTACCTCTCCTTAGAAAACAGAAACCAAGGATGAAGTCATACAAACTAACTAATCTGTATGAACAGACATTTGGTGTTACATTCGAAGCTCACGACGCATTACATGATGCAAAAGCTTTACAGGATATTATCAAAGACCGGAGCATAGCGTTCAAAGAAATGGAAAGCTATATTTTGACTGCAACTGAAGCAGTAAACTACTTGTTGAATAGGCGCCGGTCACGTGCTTGTGCTGCTGAAATGGAGAACAAATTATGTAAAAATGAAAAAGTTATAACATGTTCTATGGCAAAAAAGATCTCTGAAAGTGGACTTTCTTACGACCATTTAAACACGGCATACTTACGTGATCCCGAAAATGGAATAAAATTGTTGCTTTCAGAAAAAGTCAACGGGAAACCGAGAGTTACAAACAGAACGGCCATAATCAAGTCTATAAAATCACACTTTGACACTGTCCATTCACAGCTACTTAGCTAGACAAGTTGAGTTGATTATAGCATTTTTTGTCCACTTGACGCAAAAAGATACAAAACACTTTGGACAGCTCTTAATACCTTTTCTAGTTATATATTATACATTATATATTAATGTACTTAGATGTTACGTATTAATATACCTTTCATCTTTGTATCCACATTATAAGTGCCTTGCCATAGAACGAAATGTTTGTTGTTGTTTTGTATAAAGGTCTCTGAGGACCAGTAAAACACTAAATGGTGCACCTGATAAGCTAAATACAATGACCGAATTATGATGTCTCGAACGTATTTGCAGACGTCGAATTACGGTACAAAGTTTACGCATTTAGGGTGGGGAAATAAAATCACATGTACCGAAAAACTTGAGTCGGTGACCCCCCAATTTTATTTGTCTCTTGGACTCTGTATACATTTTGAAAACCGTTTATTGAAAAAAATCAAAAATTTAATTCAGGGAATTTTTAATATGTCGCTTTAAATCCGAAAAATGCAGCGAAACTGAACGTCCATTTTTAGACAAAAACGACGATTTTCTTTCCATTTTTCAAATATTTGTAGACGCAAAAGAAATGATTTTTACATCAGCATTAAGGAAAAATTAATTCTCGTCGAATAATGTATAATTTAAGAAAATTTGTTTGCTGGTGTCGTCACAGTACCCGTAACAGTGTTGCCAAGGATACGCGACGACGTCATTTTACGCATGGGGGTGGGGGAAATAAAATCACATGTACCGAAAAAACTAAGTCGGTGACCCCCCAGTTTTATTTGTCTGTTGGACTCGGTATACATTTTAAACACCGTTTATTGAAAAAAATCAAAAATTTAATTCAGGGATTTTGTAATATGCTGATTTAAAGCCGAAAAATGCTGCGAAACTGAACGTCAATTTTTAGTCAAAAACGGCGATTTTCTTTCCATTTTTCAAATATTTGTCGGTGTAAAACAATGGTTTTTACATCACCATAAAGGAAAAATTAATTCCCGTCGAATAATGTATAATTTAAGAAAATTTGTTGGCTGGTGCCGTTGCAGTAGTCGTAACAGTTGCCAAGGATACGCGGCAACGTCAGTTTCAAAAACGGGCTTTGGTGGTCAACTTTGACGTCTCGTGTACAAAAACTGGTTGGCTCTATTGGTATAAAATAAACTGCATCTTGTTTGAAATATGGTCAACTTTACACATGCAAAATTTCAAGGCGCTACTCAAAAGTTCGCAAAGTGTCGCGTTCTACCTTAAGGGGTTTAGGTGATATGGAGCGGACACGAAAGCCTTACGGACGGATACACAGAAGGACGGACGGAAGGACGGACGAAGACCATTCCTTTAACCCCCACTACTCTTGGCGGGGGATTAAAAACAAAAATATTAAGGTAATGACAAACACAATAGTTTGAATATGTACACAAAAGGCAGTTTACGCCGAGTACAATATGTAATTTGAGTGTGGTATTCACACTACGCGTCAGTTCAAAAACTGTATTTAGGGAAACACTCCTGTTACAGACCACATCGATCTTTTGTTAAAATTATTTTCCAAATTTGTGACTCGATCAATCATTACAATTGGCCCGGCTTAAGCATAGCTCTAAAATGTATCTGTTTTATATACTCGATGTAGAAAAACCGTTTAAACGTAATACCTAATAAGTATTTGCTTCAAGACACCATCTGTGGCGTCATTAATCATTCTATCCGTATACATAAGTTCTGTAATGAATTACTTTTAGATAACTTGAGCTATTTCGTTTTAATACGCCTTTATGTTGATAATTTTCAGCATTACGAACATCATTGCCATTCCTAGAAAAAATTGAATTTTATATCGGCGGTAAACAGAGTTATACAAAGAAAAAAATCTTATTTGGAGATAACACTTTGTTTATGGTTTAATTAAAACCAGTGAAAGGTTCTCGTGTACAAAACACAATTTATAAGATCTTATGGAAGCATATAATGCAACCAAAGAAAAAAAATGTCAGACTGGTTTTGGTCGAGTGTGTTCTAGAGGTAATCAAAAGGTCAACGTTCACTAATACCACCTTAAGGACTTTGAATGATCTAAAATTAAGACTTTTTTCATACTCTGTGAGCTTGAAGAACATTAGTTTCAAAGACAAACAAGAGAAAAAAGCACAGGTCACCGAACTCGTTTTAATTTTTTTAGGGCATTTTCTTCACCCACTGTTTAAGCATTTCTGAAATGTTGTAAAATTGAAAAAATGTTGGTACTTTATAAAACATATAATATCCCACTTAATGTTATAAGGGTTTCAGGTCTTACAGGTTAATATAACTAAATGGTGATGTCAGTATTATATAAGCATAAATGTCACTAAGAAATCTGTTCCATTTTTACATGTTGACATAATTACCCCATCCACTTTATTTTCAATGGAAAAACGTATTTAGATCTACAAAAAAATCTGACGTCAAGATTTTCAAAATATTTTGAAGCATTAATTACACACAAAAATGCTTCAAAATGGAAAGAAAAAAGTATGTAAGAGATTTATAAAGAAAAAACTGTTAAAAACTGGTGAATTTTGATATTTTTGTTTTTTTTTGTTTTAATTTATATTTTCTAGATAACATAAAGTGCTATCTTGAAAACTTTTATTTCGTTTATAGCTTATCATTACATTTATCAGTCAGGAAAATATCAAAACCAAACCTGATCTTCTTTAATAAATATTTGAAGCTACCTACCACTACCTCATTGCATGAAAACAGTGGTATTATTTGAATGATTTTTTTTCTGGTGTTTATGCATGTGTTAGCCCTGCCAAATAAAGCACACATAGAATAAAGGTCCGAAGCGGTTTTTTGTTAAATGTATGTGTTATGTGTGCATACCTGAAAAAATCTAATCTTTTTAATTCCAAATAATCTTGCTTCTGCAAAATAAATCGCATTCATTATATGGTTTTCGTCTCCGCTCCAAACATTTCGAAAACAACTTTTTTTTCCATATCTTCAAATCGGATAGGAAATGATTTAAGAAGAAAATGAATAATCAAACTTATTTGTTTCATTCAGAAATAAAAAAAAGCTATCGCTGATTTTCGAATATTACAGTTATCGGTTTTGGCATTGATGCGAAAGCAGCACTGATGACAGTAAGGAAATAATCCAAACAAAAGTAAGAAAAAATCAAAGAAGTCTTCTCCTTTTCACTAATAAATCTTGTTTACTTTTCCACACATAACAACCATCGTTAAACATTAATAAAATGTCATTGGCATTGATTCATAAAGTCATACATTATCCAGTGCGTCACATATTTAAAAAGAAATGGATTCATTCATCAAAATAAATAAACAACTTCCACCGTGTATATCCAGTAACACCAGCATGCAGTTAAACGTTAAAAAATCTGCTCAACAAGTTTATATTGAAAACTGAGCAGTACTGAGTTCTAATTGGATGTCATCATGTGTCCATGCTTCGCTTGGTATACACAGAACCCTTAGATAGACGTTTTTTTTTAAATGTAAATACAAGAACTTCTTCTATCTATCTATCTATCTATCTACCTACCTACCTACCTACCTACCTACCTATCTACTATCGATCTATCTATCTATCTATCTATCTATCTATCAAATCAGCTCTAAAAAATCGTGTTATGCTAAGAATATACATGTCAACCTTATTTATACATCCATGTATGCCTACTACACACATACATCATAATGATAGTTTATCAGATAACTATGTATGTTATTACAGGAGGGATTATTTAATAGGGTAACGGGTTTAAGCCGCTTTCATAATTTGGTTTATGCAACATTGAGCGTATACATAAGATAGACGATCAAACAACTTTTACCAGAGAAATGAGTCACCTGTTTCAACGAAGAGGCAGCAATAAAGGATTTACTAAAATGTTCTATTTTATAACTTACTATTTTCATAATGTGTTCCTGTGGGAAATGTCCAAATGCATGAGTGTTTACTCGCAGATATAAAATTCGAACTGATGTTAATCAAATTTTATTGCATGAATACCGTCGAAATAAAGATATTTTACTGTTCCAGAAATATGTCCAATTTAGAAACTGGTTACGTATTTATTTGTTATCAGACGATCAAAAATGTAAATTTCATAACATGGAATTATTTATTCCTTTACCGCTTTTATGCATTATTGAGATTTGTAATCAAAGTAAAAGCTATATATTTATTCATGCTAAAGTTGTATGCATTTCTGACATTTGTAATCAAATATAAAATTTATATTAATTAAAAAGCTAAATTGTCAAAGAATTACGAAGAGCAGAACAATTTACATAATTCAAAAACAAAGTGTAAAACAGAAATAAAACAACAAATATCTCTTGACATATAACAAAAATAAAGTAAACTGATCATAGATGCTTGATGGCAAAACAATACTGCAGTGATACAATTCAAAAATTGTCTGTCTAGGATAATAAACGCGAAGTAGTGGAGAGAATATCTGGACAATATATAGATATTGCAAGTTGAAATTTAATGTGTGAAGAGCCGATCAGGAATACTTGTATTTAATATGAGAATTCAATAGGAAGAGGTCCGAGATTTTTAACAATAAATATTTTTCATCGATCGCCTGATGTATGATGAAACAATGAAAAAACAAATCGTCACATAAATGCATTAAATGCTAGCTAATATATAACGTCATGATACTGCATTGTCCATTGATTTGACCGCAGGCTTGGCGCTTGGCAGAATCGTTGCTTTTTATTTTGTAGTCGATTGTACTTTTGCAATGTCTCATTTAATGCATTTCTGAAAATGCATGAAAAGAGGTTTATATAAATATGGTAAATTAATACTTCTACTACTACCATTACTGTACTACTTTTCACAGTTAGATAAAAACACTAGTTTTTCGGCACTAGATTAACATTCCTTTTTAGAAACATTCAAAAATAGTTTGCGGAAAATAGTTACCTTTTTACATAAGAATATCTACGACGAAAGAAATTCTTTTCGATTTTATCAAACAGAAGATGAAAACAAAAACGACGTCCGTGCTATGAGTTTTGTAGCGAATTAATTTATTGGAATATTAACTAAATAGGATCTACTTTTATGCGATATAGTGTTTCCATTTTTATTTTCTAACACATCTTGTAATAAAAAGTTTGGACCATAAAGTTAACATTTGCTACAGATATGGTAACCGAGTATAAAACATAGCAGCATGAAGCATGTAATGAAGTGTTTGAAATAAAGATATTATAAAAAAATTGCTTACAGCCTTATAACAGTTAAATTCAATGAGCAATCCATATAGAGCATCGTCAAACTATAGAAAGCATTTGCCTGAAAGGAAACTTAGGAATTAAATGTTCTATTTTTTTTTTCGGTTTTTTTTTCAAGCGCCGAGTTCATAGATTTTGTGAAAAACTAAATTTTTATGAAGTACTTTCTGTTAACACTTGTAAAGTTTTGTAGACAAATTTAGTATCATCATATAGAACATATATATGCACATACATGTTTGCAAATGCTATATAGAAAGGGTATATTTTTATGTTTTTTTTTTTCAATGTGTCAGACATACATCTATTGGCAAAAAGCAGTTATATGAGAAAACAGGAAATGTAGAAATTGTATAATGATAATATGTAGCAGGAACAAGTACATTTTAAATGCTCGTTTAGAGTGATATATTAATCATGTTAATAGAATTCGGATACAGTTATTAAAATGTCGAAATATACAAGTAACTTTTTCAATAATGTCCTCCTTCCAAAGATGTTATGGAAAGACATTTCAGTACAATTTCTTTCTTACAAAAACTAGATAACTATTATTTTCAAAACAACTAAAATCTAGTTTGATATCTATCTCTAGAGCATTAAACGATGTATCTCTGTCTCTATATCTATGTCTCGTCGATACGCATTTTCCATTTCAATGTCTTGTTATATCAACTTTGAGAAATTCTGAGTACCTTTGACGAATTCTACAGAATCTTTTAAAAGTCAAAATGTAACTTACCAAATCGATAAAAATGACATAGACAATTTCAGGAAAAAGCAAACAGACACCCATTATCAAATTTTGTGGCTGTTCAACTGTGTATGGTCTATACCATTACCGAGAATATAACTCGTCAGAAAATTGATGGACTTTTCCGGCTCCAAAGGCTCCAAAGGCTGTTGAATTAGTCTGAATATATTTGTAATAAATGAATTCTCTTTAGAAGGAGTCCACTGATGGAAAGCAAGCAATTTAAAGTACAATAAAACAAATTTCTTTTAATAGAAACATTTAAATAATAATAAGGCATAGCATATTTTAGTGTATAATGACATTAACAATGTTTCCTTATAATGTAGGTAATTGGTAGCAGGTTAAATGATAGACACTGTAACAGTGATCATTCATTTAAATGAAAATCAAGAAATGCAGTGGTGAAATTGACATTTTCTGAATTGAAAATTATCAACACATTTACGATTCGTTTTTAAAACCAACAGACTTTAAATATGTTGAAAATAAGATAATGACGGACACAAGAAAATCAAAGATAGCAATTTTAGGACTATTATTACCTGTACTTCAAGTAACACAGATTACTATTTTTCCATTTCATTGATATGATAACATGGATAGGATTAAGATTGATAAACGGTGTTCACTCATCAATTTTCATCAAGAAGGTTGTTTTCTTGAGTAGACAGAGGGGTATGGAAAGTCTCTAATAAAAAAACTGAATTCTTATTCTGATTGAACAAGAAATAAAATCTGTAAAAAGATCCTCTGGAAGCATAGAATGCAACCAAGCTAAACAATAGCAGACTGGGTTTAATTGCATCTGTTCATGAGAGGTAATGGAAAGTGCAACATCTCCCATGACCCCCCCACTTCCCCACCTATCCACCCATCGCCGGCTTAAGCGGAATTCTATTACATAGGTATTGAATTGACTCCATGACCCCAAGGACCAGAAAATATATCAACATTGAATCAAGGTACGGGGAGACTTTTTACTTTTTAAGTAGCATTTACATGAAGAAACACTGCTTGCTCATCTAAGAATAGGCAAAACAGAAAATACATGAAGGTATAGTGCGCATAACATTTTTATGACCAGTTACGGGAGAAATCAACAAACATAAAATGTGGTTAATGGTTATGAAGTGACCTTGTTTATTTTTACATCAGAAAAGTAGAACAAGAGTACCAGGCTGTCACAAAATACGCCCGTCTAAATACAATGTATTCAGTTACGTATCATAAAGGTAATAATGTTGATGTTGTATACCTTGTTAACCCCACAAAAGAGCAAGAAGGAATCAAGGTATTTGTGAGATTTCATGTTGAATGAAAATGACAATCGGATCAAAACTGTTTGAATGGACAAGGCTAATTTCGCAGATTTTGAGTAATTCAAGAGTGCCTGGGGTCGATTTGGGTGGCTATCGAACCTAGCCGAGAAATTATGCCCACAAACATTGTCAGCAAGTTTGGTGAAGATCGGATGAAAACTGTTCGACTGGGAGAGCAGACAAGGCTAAAATCGCAGTTTTTCGAGTAATTCAAAGATACGAGTTATAATACCCAGGTGTGTGCCTACGCCTTTAGTATCTTGAACAATGAAATGGGTCCAATCGCTAAGGTGACTATGTCTTAGACTAGCTGACAAACGATGTAGAATGTCCTTTGTTAAAAACGTATAGCTGGTGAGACCAAACATCTCGTATATAACGTTTTTCTTTTTCTACCTTGCCTAAATGATTCGTGTACCAATGATTCGTAAAATGATTTCAATTAGGAGCTAAATAATTTCAGGGATCAGGCAAATCACTAAATGTTTCAAACTAACAATCTTCAATTAATGATAATCAGCTCAAACTCCTATAGGCTGGAGATACTATACTTGACTGGTCTTTTTCAAACAATGTCTTTGAATCAACAACGTACGTACGAGTCCTATCGCATAGATGCTTAGCCTATGTCCTCTTAATTGAAGCTGCAACCCTGGCTCCTGGATGCTCAGCGCCTATATTCTTTTACATTTACATATTGCATTCAACTATAAAATAAGTATAACTCCAATGTCCAACTCCAACGCTTAACTTCATCTATATGCTGGAACACTTCAACTATCTCAGTAGATTATTAAACTCCATGTCTCTGCCTCAGCTTTCCGATGTACAGCGCCTATAGCATTCAACTGCCGTTAAGGAAAACATCCTATGCGCTGGCCCTATAGCTCAAAACATTGTTTAAATTCTGCAACCCTCCTTTAGTCTATGGACGTCAAACGTCTTCTTTTTAATAATTTATCCGAACTGACAGCGTAGTTGCAATAACCTTCTCATCAAGGTACTGGGATAAATTATTAGTTGAATCCTCGATGCGATGTGTCTACATCAATCGCTGGATACAGAATTAATTCTCTGTCATCTATCTATATATTAATACAATAGCAGAAATGAGCTTTGATTGGTGCTATGTATAGAACTTGTTTCTGATTGGTTAAAATTCGAACATAGTATTTTACACTACCAAATATTTGGTTCCTTTTACTATTGTATATAACATAATGTGTGATGCTGGGATCCAGTTATCACTGTAATTAACCCAAATCGTCCATAAATAACCAAATCCTATTATTTACAGAAATTCAACTATAATTAAAGCAATGATACAATGAAAAAGGTGTCAAGCACCATCTGTGCTTATTTGTTACATTAGTAATATATATGATATATAAATTATTCTGACAGTAGACTCATGAGCTTATTAAAAGAAAAGATAGCACATTCTCCTATAATTATAGGTTATTAGATTCGTATCGAGAAATATGCACGAGTTCTGCAGCTGAAATATTACGCGACTTTAAAGAGGAGCGCAATATTATTCCGCGAAAGAACGAGTGCTTTCTTTATGCAACTCTAATAATCTTTTTATTACATACGCATCTACACTTAAAATTATTGTTTAAATGATAAAAAAATGTTATTACGCCTGAGCGAAACTGAAAATGTCGTCGTTAAAGATCTTTTAAACGTGACGATATACATGAAACTGGCGTCACAAACGACGTCACGCACCCGATATAAAATCTGAACGTCAATATGGAAAAATGAAACTTAACGGATTTATTTATGTAATAATCTACAATATCCAATGCTCTGTTGAACCATCAATCGTTCCTGGATAAATGCTATGTTTTTACTAGATAAAGAATACTTGAGCTGACCATTCGTTGTGCTTTTACGTGCAATTGTATACACCGTTTATATCAATAATTTGTGTCAAGTGGCATGCTACTGCGATTATGTACTAATTTTCATGTTTCCACGGGCCCATGTCTTATTGAATTTGAAATAAAACCTTCTTCCTTTCCTTCGTCTTCTTGAGAGGTCACCACTTTCCAATATGATATTCCGTCGAACCTAATTATTTTAGTTTAGATATATTCAAGGATGTTATATTAATTTCTTCCAGAAAATGAGGTGAGAGCAAGACTTACGATCTACCTCATAACAATGACAAAATACTCATAATCCTTTGATCTTTTTTCTGCAATTATCAATATATTTGTTTAGTTTTTGTTACTGAATAACAACTTATATGCTCAATTTTCTGTCCGATGGTGAAATTATTTAAAAACAGGAAGAATGCACGTTTCGTATTTGATCGTTGCAGCCACCAGTGTCAACACAGACAGAAAATGATAATCTCGCTTATAATCTGAACGGACATTTAAATTAAAATGGCAAAGACAAAATGCAATTTTCATTTTTAACCTTATTTAGTGCTGAAATTTCAACTATACCATCAGCAATAATTATGAGCATTATGATTTTCTAGATATGATTATTACCTGCTAAATTATTTTTTGACAAAAGCAGATCAGAATTCACACAGTGATACGTCTGAGCTATACAGCAATACATGGTCAGTAAGATAACAATATATATTTTATTATACGCAAACATTATACAAGCTTACAACTTGTGTAACTGTATCATACTATATCAGGAATATAATGCTATCACACCAACATGTAGCATTTTAAGTATGACACAATGTTCCATACTTTATCCAGATTCAAATGCTATCAAACTAGCATCTTTCGTATTTAGGTGATACTAATGACCTTAACTGGACTAGTAGCGTGCAGCTTTGTAATTTACTAATATACGCATATATTATTTCGAATTGAACATAAAAGGTGAACGAATAGTATTCGTCGGATCTGGCACCCTCCCACATTAACCTTGTTTCCCGTTGTTTTTTTTTTTTTTTTTTAAAAATCCAGTCTATTACGGCCCAGATATGTAGTAGACGCTGCTGTATCCCAGTGTCTTGCAGATATACCCTAAAATAATGACGAGTGCGCCTTCTAGAAGTTGATTTAACGACCAGATTTTGCATAATACTTTCAGGGTAAGAAATTAAATTAGTAAATACCTAGTTTAGAAAGTAAGCTTTAGTAAGTCTGAAGCCACCAAAAAGGGAAAACATATTACTGCCTTTAGATCTATAGTGTCACTAATAGTCATTAATTTCAACTTAAGTTTTCTATAAAAGTTTAGTCACAGTGCATTTTTGTATTTGTTTTCTGTCATGAACTTGATGTCACTACACTACATATATTTCCAAAATCAACATGAGACTTTACCCTGCTAAATTTGTAAAATGGACTTGTCCATCATTCAATTTTGATAGTACCACTGATTATTTAAATTTTACTGACTGAATAGCGAACAGTGCAGACATGATTTTGGTCTGCACTGGTCGCAAAGGCAAAACCACTTGCAGCCAGCAGGCTAAAGGTTAAGCTTTACATAAAATGTTGATGTAAAAAAGCAATCTCCGTTGCACTGCAGACACAAACAAAACGGTAGATTGTTATCCTTAACAATGAACTACATCTAATTTCTTGGTCATTCTGTTTGAAACAAACAATTTATCTTCTTGATATATTCTATTTCTCATTTGATTGTTTTGTCAATCCTGAAGAAAAGCTAATAATCAGTTGCTGGTAGCTGCTGCAGCATTTATCATCCTTAAAACAACACACAATAACTCTGTTGTCAAATTGTCTGGTTGGAACGTAAATAGCCGGTTCAACAATTGACTGTAAAATGCATCTTTGTTTCTTTGTATTGGTTTTAGCAGCATTCATTCAACAGCATTTCAGTCAAGTAACGACATGCAGTTAACCTTACCAGTGTTCCTGGATTCTGTACCAGTACAAACCTATTCGCCGCAAGTAACTGCCAACTTCTCCACATCGGAGGTAAAGGGAAAAGATACGTTCAAAAACAATTACTTCACATGAAACATTAAGTAATGAAAGGGGAATGATATATTGTTTCTGACCAATCAATTGTTTAAAGATCTTCTTATTAATAATTCTATATAGAAAACATCGAATAAAACGAAAATGCATTAAAAATGGAAAAGGGTTAAAAGGTTTCTAGAAATTATATATTTTCTATTCGAGGTATTTTCAAAGATATTGAGATTGTAAAATATTTAGATAGTATTAAGTAGAATGAAAGTGTTACTTCACTGAGGTAATATTGCACTGGCAAGCTGCCTGCTGCTCACACAGTTGTCCACAAATATACAAAAGACATTTTGCGTCGAGTATGATATGTCTAGTCAGTGCGGTATTTATATTACGTTTCATTATCTTGGACAAATAAATATGGCTTTTACTAGGTATGCAATCTTGTTACAGAACACACCAATCTTTTTTTGTGACCCGATCAATCATTTTAAATGGTCCAGATTGAACATTACTTTAGAAATACATCTGGTATATGCTGGATAATGATAAACAATTCAAAAGTTTCATTTCAAATATCAAAACAATTTGATAACGTAATACAGATAATTGTCTGCTTCAAAACTCTGTCTATGAAGTCATTAAGCATTGTATCAATATGTAAAACATTACTTTTAGACATGTTGAGTAAGGACTTCGGACGCTTTCTATATGAATTTGCCTACTCCAAGAGTGAAAAATAAACCACTAAGAAATAAGTATTTAATTACATATACCATCAAAATACATATTTGAGATTATTTCTTAAAGTCAAAATTTTCAATATTTTTTCATAAAATGGTAATTTTTGCTCTAAATAGAATTACGTACCCTGTTATATACATATAAAAGCTATTTTGCTTTAAAGAACATTGTTTCCCCCCGTGCATCAAAACCATATTTGACCAGCATATGTAGATATTAATTATACACACTTTCTGTGACTATTGTGTTGATGCAAGGGGTGGAACAGTACTTTTAAACAAAAAATATAACTACAGGGTGTTCCCAAATGTAAAGTAACCAATACTTTTTATATTCATTTTAATAATTTGATAGTCACATATTTTTACATCTGTTTGTAACTAAAATACTATACAAATGTTTGAATGGGCACATATAGGCATGTTATACATGTAGAGTAGTGAGAGAAGCAAATACTGTTAATTCATTATTATTCATTGGGTTAAATTTTCATTCGCATATCCTGTTTGTTTGTTGTAGTAGATTGGCAAATGTGTGCTGTAAAATACTAGCAACACACCAGGTAATCTTCTGCATGCCCTCCTCGCGACGCGCACACCAGGATGTAATTTGTTTTCCATTTTGTTTTTTATTTTTTTTTTTTTTGTATTTTTATATATTTTTCATTTCTTTATTTCTTCATCTTTTTTCTGTGCATTTATATTTATTTCTTTTAGACACATACTACATGTGACACGCATTCATCACTTCATGTTCTTCCTTCAGTAAAAACTGAATTGAAGATTTTCTTTGCGGCGGACTAGGCCTAAACACAACAAAAAAAGGGGCAATATGTGCACAGCATTTTATCTGATCCTGACTATAGTCTATCCAACAGAAATAAAGCTTGGCATTGATATGCCTGTGATGCATAGGTCAAGAACAGTAGCTTCTTGGCAGGTCATATCAGTGACGGTTTCACATTCAGTGTGATGCCACGAAAGTGATGTGTCAAGTCGCTTTCCATGCAGATGGCATATACAAATACGGCTAGACGCGAACACGAACTAAACGGTCCAGCCGAGTTTCAGGTGGAACTTTTAAGCAGCGACCTGCTTCAACTTTTCGAATATGTTTTGCCCACAACTTCAGCCCTGAATAGACAACATTATCTATAGATGGGTTGTTGTCAGACTTATCCGGATTTAACTTTTTCCGATCCAGCTTCCTTAGGCAAGCCTCTGATAGAACTGTCATTTCGGATACATTTTTATTACATGTTTAAGCGAAATGAGCCGTGCTATGAGAAAACCAACATAGTGGCTTTGCGACCAGCATGGATCCAGACCAGCCTGAGCATCTGCGTAGTCTGGTCAGGATCCATGATGTTTGCTTTCAAAGTCTATTGGAATAAGACAAACCGTTAGCGAACAGCATTGATCCTGACTAGACTGCGCAGATGTGCAGGCTGGTCAGGATCGATCAATGCTGGTGGCAATTGCACTATGTTGGTTTTCTCATGGCGCGGCTCAAATATTATGTGTGCCACTGGTACTTATCCTAAACAAAATCCCACCCTACGGCCTTGATAAGATTACTGACTTTTCTTATTATTAATGTTATACATCACACAAATAGCTGCCATCACTTATAACAGAGCTATACAGACATGTACATGTACTTAAATAACTACCTGAACCACTGTAATAAAACTGACCGGTCACTTATACATGTATACATATTCACACAATGTAATGCGTCAATAACTTTACATTATGAACAGTGTATAGATAAATCAAGTACAGGTTGTTTGGAAAAATATCGTTCCCCTTTTTTATTTATTTATAGGATTTTAATCTTAAAATGTTATTTTTTCCTTAAATAAACAGATTTTGTCACTTTTTTCGACTGGAATTAAAATATTTAAAACTTCCGTAAAGTGATGACATTATATTTTCACGGAAATTTAAACCCTGGCCCAGATAAAATAAGAAAAACATCTTGATAGGAACAGATACAAATCAGTTTCTGCTGTAATAAATTAACTAATACATTGGTTTATCACTGACTCGAAACGCTTTGGGTATTGTTTAAATACTTAAGGAGAAATTTGCATTTGAAATGTAGGCTAGAAGCATATGATAGTGTCCGAAGTCCTTTCATTTTACTAGTTTAATGACATTTGCATTTATATTCAAAATCAAATTTTATCATGACAGTATTATACAGAAGAAAATATTGACATAAAAGCTTTAGATAAAGTATATGTTCGTGAAAACCAGTAAATGATTCACATAATTTACTAATGGACATGTTTGATATTGTCCCGGGAATAAATACATATAATATAAAAAGATATCTTCTAAGTATAGATTGCAACCAAGCAAACTTACAGCAGACTCGGTTAGATTAGGTCTGTTCATGACCCTTCGCTATCTGATAACTTAGATGCATATGCCTCTCTTGAGGAAAATATGAAGGTGAAATTAATTCTAGTTGTTGAATATGACTTGAATATGAGAAGTATAGCAATGGTATGTATAATAAAGAAACTTGGGAGTTATTGTCTTTTTCAGAAATGTTCAACTTCTGTCTGGAATACGGCAGAATATAAATATCATGTGTATGTCATTTAATAACTTGGAATTTCCATATGTATACTCGTAATTTTGAGTTACTATGTCGAAATTTTGAGTTTTATATTTCGAAATTTTGACATTTTAGCTAGAAATTTTGAGCAACTAACGTAGATGTATAAGTTCTCGTCATGATCAGGTACTTTGTAGTAGCCATACAGTGTGATATAAGAAAACCGGGAAGCGTTACTTGTGTAGTTATTGGCTCAGGCATTTCAATAGTAAGGACATTATAAAATATACCTTACATTTTTGTCATACAGTCACAACCTAGCTCATCCTGCCAAGTTTGTATAGTTGAATATTCTTTTTACTTAAGGATTTTTTTTCCAGGATACCCGCCATTTTGAAAAATGTTTCTTCGAATATTGCTTTCTAACAAAAGTTTTGCCAAAAAATAATGCTAAATAACTAAAATATGGCTAATAATGTACCATTTAACCAAATTCTACTTTTTGCGAAATAAATTTTTTTCACCTTTTTTTTTGGCTGGCATTTGCCTAAAATTGACGTAAGATTTACAATGGGGTAGAGGTAGATAATTTCATATTTCTATTAAAGTAGATCAGGTTTGGTTTTGATACTTTTCTGACTGATACAAATAATGCTAAGCTATAATTGGAATAACAGTTTTCAAGATAGCACTTTATATTATCTAGAAAGTATAAATTAAATAAAAAAGAGCAAAAAATATCAAAATTCACCAGTTTTTAATAGTTTTTTCTTAATAAATTTCTTAGATGCACGGTGACCCCAACTTTTTTCTTTCCATTTTGAAGCATGTTTGTGTGTCATTAAAGGTGCAAAAATATTTTGAAAATCTTAACGTCAGAGTTGCTTTTTTTTGTAAATCTAAATACGGTTTTTTCCATTGAAAATAAAATGGGTGGAGTAATTATGTCAACATGTAAAAATGAAAGAGATTTGTTAATGACTTTATGCTTATATAATACTGACATCACCTTGTAATCATATTACCTGTAAGACTTGAAATCTCTATAACATTAAGTGGGATATTATATGTTTTATAAAGTACCACCATTTTTTTCAATTTTACAAAATTTCAGAAATGCTTAAACAGTGGGTGAAGAAAATGCCCTATAAAATTAAAACGAGTTTGGTGACCTGTGGTTTTTCTTCTCTTGTCTGCCTTGGAAACTAATGTTCTTCAAGCTCACAGGGTATGAAAAATGTCTTAACGTTAGAAAAAATTCGTTCCTACATCCTTAAACCAGACGTTTTTGACAGTGCATAATGCCATATGAAAATGTCGGCGTGTTGTTACAGAAAGTAAACAATACTTTTATATTGTATTTTTCTTAGAAATGGTAAGACAACATTTTGCTTTTAAGCTTTTTACATTTTTTGTCGTAAAGATGCAAAAATTATAAGGGTATATTTTTATTAACTTCACAACGAAAAACATAAGGTCACATGGCGACTTTTCCGGCTTTGATGGGGGATAAGAAACTAGGTGCCCGTCGCATGGGGGAGCACCTCCCGAAAACCAGCTGGATTGTTTCCTCCTACTAAAGAATTGAAACCCCCAAACGAGGTTTCGAATAAACATCGGTGAGTGGCAAGTCATTTGAAAATGATCACGGAAGTGTTAAAAGGCATTCTATTTTTTGTAATTTAGATCAATGCACGAAAAACGTTTTCATTACGGTGAGGGAAATTTGTAGAACCAGACAGCTAAAGACAAAATCTAAACTATGAAACAAGTAAAACAATCCACGAACTATTCCCCTTTCACTAATGAACCTTATTTGCTTTCCCTGAATAAAACGTATTGCGCCGCACCAGGAGAATCCAATATAGTGCTTTTGCGACCAGCATGGTTCCGACCACCCGCGCTCCATTGGTTCGCTTATGAATCTTTAATTGCAATAGGCTTTGCGCAGTCTGGTCTGGATACATGCTGGTCGCAAACGCACTATGTTGATTTTCTCATGGTGCTGCTCAATTCATGATTAGTGTCCCCTAAACACAAATAACAGCATCGATTATTAAGTTAATCCTTGTACAAATGTGTTACTAGCAAAAACAAGGAATACATGCAAAATTAATTTCACGAGGGTATTCGACAAGAGTTATACCAAATCTCGTTTTGATCATGTTGAGTATATATTGGACTGGAACCCTAGATGTAAAATTTGATATTCATTACAAATCTTAATCACATATGCAAATAAAAAAATGTTGCGTAAGTTTGATTAGGGTACTTTCATATCCTTAAGCAATTAACCGTATTTTGATTTACAAGCTAATTTTGCTCATACACTTTGGATGGCTCTAAAATGGAATTGAACTCCATAATTCATCAACCAAACGTTGAATTATGTAATTTTGTATGTTTGAATCAAATCCAGATTTATATTTGAATTGTCGGTATGTTTATAAAGAAACAAATCACTGAAATTTTACATCGATTATAAACGTAGGTATCTCGAAGCAGAAAAATATATTAAAACCCGAACATTAGTTTTTGTTTGAAAATATCTTTGAAATAATACAGCTATGATTACAAAAAAATCGAAAAAGGGTTCTTCTTTTAGAAATTCTTTGAAGAAATAAACATTGTAAGTAGTTTTAAAGTTGAAATAGTTTATGAGAATAATGATATATAAATTAATGCTAAACACCCCCAAAAAATCAGTTCCAAGAGAACACACTTGGTTATATGGAAATTTTATAGAAAATATAACATCTTACAACACCTTAAAGTGTTTAACGTACCTTAACGTTTAATGTCATTGGGAATATGCAAAGGAAGTGGTCAAAATGAATCCCTTTGTCCTTAAGCTGAAGTAAATGAGGCGACAATAAACCATTTAATTCAAAATAAACATAACTTTCTAGCAATCGAATAACAGACCCAGTTGTTTACTTTTCGAACACCCCTCGCAGATCTGAAAAATCAGGTTAAAAAAACAAAATGTCTGCTCAGCTATTTTGCAGGGGAAATTACGCAATGCTTGTTTTAGATCTTCATATGTAATGGTGTCCAGTCTTCTTACTTGATGTCAACAGACACTATATTCTTTTCACCGTAAAATAAACAAAATAATTTGGCAAACCGAATAGGTTGCGGTTTTTGTCAGATTTTTCCAGTAAAACGTAATAAAACTGTCCTAGGAAATTCTATGGCGTTCTTCATTCATTTTACTCAGATAGGTAGTAAACAGAAACATGTCTGGCATTAATTCGTTATCTATTACATTAACAACTCTATACAATTTGGTAAGCCCAGGGCCTTTTACAGTTAGAAATATACAATGACACTGATGTCTATGGAATATACACATTAGATATAATAGAGTTTTGTTAGATAATAATCCAGTTTACGAGCCAATGCTTTAAATTACATAAAGGGTCACTTTTATTTATAAAGTATATTGTCTTTTGAAGTAACAGATCCGATATGTGATAGACATAGCCCTAATCTCTTCCAATATTCTGCCTAGGGTAATTGAATACCAAGCTTTCATAATTTGATTTTCAAGAATTGGAAAATCGTCTACAATAAACGTCAGGATGTCTAAATATTGATCTTTGTATTTATCTCCAAACTGTTAAATGAAACAGTGTGTAGGTGTCACGCCGTGGTAAGCCAACAGCAAAAAGTAGAAACAAGCAATTTTTATGATAGGGTTGACAAATGTTAAGACTCAAAATTCATCGCAGTGTAAGCGTTTAGAGTAGGTAGTAAAAGTTTGTAACTTACTATTTTCTTTTAATTTTAGCACTTTATCATAGCGAAAAAATACATATGTATACTCATACCCAAAAGGTAATTATTGAAGCCCAATGATAATATCGTACATTCCTGAAATGCAGTTTCGTAATTCTTTAATTTAATTATCAATAAAGTTCTACATTTACTGGTTGAAAATAATATTTCGAATGAATTCGTTCATTCATTTCTTAGAAGTCATTAATCTTTCTCTTAAAATTGAATACTGTAAGAATAAGCAGACATACTTGACAGAAATACAACTACGAAGTCGAAGAAATCTAAACACTACGGGCGCTGCATTGTTCTGTTAATCGCAGAACAGTTCCAAAAATAAGGAAACAAGCTGCGTTATCTATCAATGTAACCCTGTTATTGTTATTTTTGAATGAAGTTCACACCGAAGTCATTTTCTAGGGGCGATAACTTCACAACGAAAAATAGAAAATGTTAAAAATCAATTTTTCTACTTAGCAGGACAAACAAAGTTATAATTGTATAGCAGACAATGCATGTCTATATTCTATAATGTCTAAACTGTTGAAACACTAACTAAACGGCGTTTGATTGTTTTGTTACCCATCAAACAAGAATCGCAGATTGCACAATCTGTCTACCTTCATATTTTATTTTAAATTCCATTCCGTCGTACATTCAAAACAGTTTTTGTTTATTTAGTTTAGTATTACTTCCTGGACACAGCACATATTTAGACTTCCTAAATATTCAAAGGATCTTGACTGGGAATTCTAACAAGATCAGCAGCAATTGCTATATAAACATATAGCAAACAGTTTGACGATGGTAACATAAGTGATTTTTTACTCAACTTCTATTATACGAGGGGCGTTCAATATGTAATGTTACTCTGTATGTAGTTTCGTAACCGCTTGTTATTTTTAGATGCGGTTTTCGGCATATTATAGAGCCATTTATTGGAAACACAATGCTATATAAATTATAAAAATCGGTAGATTCAAAATAATTATATAATAATTTGAGTGAGGTGTACTCTGGTATACTGGACAATTTTATGTCCAAAATATTGAGATTGTAATATGCAATTCCTTGATT